>NC_133648.1:76245748-76507888 GCF_009905375.1 Apium graveolens | reverse complement strand
GGCCGCTTAAACCCAGTGTTCCTTCCTGGTAGGGACACTGCTCCTCGATTAAATCTAGTTGGGAAGCTCCTTCCTGCGGAACCTCCACCCATGCTCATACTTTTCCTCTTTATTCCTTTCTTCTCTCTTTCCTTCTGCATCTGTTCACTTCCGACTTCTACAATCGTTGCCTTTTGCACCAGAGTGGCATAGTCCGTAAGTTCAAGGATTGCCACCCTATTCTGAATCCACGGTTTCAGTCCCTGTTGAAACCTCCTAGCTTTCTTTTCCTCGGTGCTCACAAATTCCGGCACAAACCTTGATTACTCAGTAAATTTTGCTTCGTACTCTGCTACAGAGAAGTTATTCTTGTTTAGCTCCAAGAACTTGAGCTCCATCTGGTTTTCCATAAACCTCGGGAAATACTTTCCCAGAAACAGCTGACTAAATCTCTCCCAGGTTATAATAGCATCTGTCTCCATGTTTTTCTTGGCCTCCCACCAGTAGTTAGCTTCTCCTTTCAGAAGGTAGGTAGCAAATACAGTCTTCTGTGCCTCATCGATACTCAAAATCTCAAAGGATTTCTCCATTTCCTTTAACCATGCCCTTGCCTCAACTGGGTCGGCTGATCCGTGGAACTCAGGGGGCTTAAGGGACTTAAAAGCCCTGAAAGAGTTTGCCACAATATTGTTATTTCCTTGAGGGGGTGGGTTGGGTTGACGTTCCAAATTCTGCCTTAGGAGTTGCATGAACTGGCCCATGAGATCCATGCCTGGGTTTGGTACTGGTTGCTCAACCTCGGTTTCTCCTTCTTCAGCCTCTATCTCAAATCCCTCAACATCATATGTTTCCTCTTCCTCTTCATACAGGGAGTCATCCTGTTCCACATAATCCTCATCTTCCTCTTCACTGTGTTCCTGGTTTCTATCATCCTGGTTATGGCTTTCCTGGTCCTCAGATCCAGGGTTCGCCCTAGTTCCAATCTTTCTTGGCGGCATGATTCTGATAATAAAAAAAATTATTGGGAAATTCAACGTTAGGTCACAATCATATACAACATTGTGCCTTGCACAGCTCTATAATGGGGAGAACGTATATCGCAATTCTATTATTTTAAGAAAGTTCTAATACGAAGTGCTGTAATAATAATGATAAAAACAGTGATCCCGTCACTAATGAACTGAACCAAAGGAAACAAATATATACATAATGCGAGAAATACATAGTTTGATCTGGTCAAAAGTACAACAGTGCTACAGTCATCTGTCCCAAAAGTGATACACAAGAGTCTATCTGTCTAGTCAGAAAAAGGGATGCTATATACAAGTCAACTATCCCAGAAAATTGGCTCTTACTAAGGCCTCGGCTAACTAGACAACTAGACTATTCCATCATCAATCCTGAATCACACACCGGAGCGGGTCAGCTCCCATACCCTTTCCATCGCACGACGGAAGATATAGTCGGCCTGCCGCCTGGAGATCCTACCATGCCTGTCCCCTTGGAGCGATCTGAGCCTCGCTCGGGATGTGAGCTCTATCCCCGTAAGCTCCCTCCTCAAGGATCGGGGTATAGAAGCCCTAGTCTCATAAGCTCGGGTACGCCTACCCGCCCTCTCTGCATCCAACTCCCTCCTGGCCTCATCCAGTCGGCCCTCGGCAACAGCCACTCGGGTCCTCAGAACATCCTGAACATATCCATGAGCTAACGAAGACTGCCTGTGGACAGGGTCAAGAGGTGGTGAATCCGGAGCCGCTGAGGGTGCCTCTTCGGTCTGCCTAGGCTCGGAAGTATGGGTCTCTGAGCTGTCATCATCGGGAATCCAGGATAGTGGTGGAGGGGTAGGGGCTCTGACCACCGGAAGTGTGGGTAATGGGGTACCAGCATACACTACCATAGGTCCAACACGCTCCTCAGCTACTGGGACCTCATCCGGGTCCTCCTCATCTGGAATAGCAATACCCTCTGTCTCTGACTCCTCAGAGGGGTCCTCCTCATCTGAAATAGCAATGACCTCCGTCTCTGACTCCTCTGAGGGGTCCTCCTCATCCTCCTCCATCTCAGGCTCCTCCTGATCCTCAACATCTAGCAATGCCTCATCATGCTCACGCTCGAACATCTCAGGGTCCTCTATCTCAGGCGCCTACACATTAAACAAGCTAAGTTACTATCATGATACTTATAAGGGTTCCCGTAAGGGTTTTAACTGTCAGCACTACTTTAAGTAGTCCGACCATGAACTTGGCAAGAGTTCTTATTATCTTTGTGAGTTTGTTATTATATCGTCGCATCATCTCTGAGGTTTATAACGCTTGGCTCTGATACCATTTCTGTAACACCCCCAGATCCGGGGTCGGGGATCCGGGTCGTCACGGTCTTTCTTTCCATAATATCACTTCACTTAATTAATAATAAATATCCTTATGCTGTGACCCCACACTAACACACACCACACACCCGTTATAGTCTCAGAGATGAAATTGAAATAAGTACAAGTCTTTGAATCCACAATTTAAAAGTTATTACAACCCAAAATGATTACTTGATAATTTACAGTTAATTGCCATTATCTGCCACAAGTTATAATTATACATAATTTGATTCTCAAAAGTAGAGTGCCTGATCTACCAATAGATCTACCTCTGCCGCTATAGCAGCCACAACATCATCGGGAAGACGCGGGACGCTTCCCACGCGCTTGCGCTGGGTCTGCTGGAGTCTGGCCATCTTTCCTAACTGTTGTTGTGTGATGAAGAAATAAAGCAAGAGTGAGCCTTACAGCTCGCAAGATAATATATAGTGATAACAATAATATAAGTATCTAAATGGATACTTACTAGAATCTTTTATCAAGTGTAAGATAATTACTTACTAGATATAAGTAAAAACAAGGGATGAAGTTACCAAATACTTCACTACACTTATATCATTTATAAAACTACTTGAACTACCACTGTTCAAAGTATAAAGAGTTTTCAACAGTTCATCACATAGATGAGACTACAAGACAAGATTTGAATAGACTAATTCTTTGAAATTTTATTAAAGGAAAATGAAGTCATGATATACTTCATTAAGTTCTGATATATATATATATATATCCACATATACATCTTCTTTATATAATTTCCTGAAAACCTCTGTCATATAAAGTATGAACAGAATTGCAATATCCAATAAATTTGGAAAGGAAAAGAATTTGGCATAAACCAGATATCTTGCTGATCAGGCAAAGATACCCATAAGTAACCTTTTCTACTAGTAGATGGACGAATTCCCCACTGGTCATCACCCTGGTCTCAATAGGACCTTATGCTGGACTGCCACTCAGCCACTTATGCGTTTGATGGACTCCCACTGAGCCACTTACACTATCATGGACGCCCACTGAGCCCATGTTGCTTATGCCGACTCAATAGATGGACTTACTTCCCGAACGTTGGGTAAGTAATCAATTCATTTACCCAAAACTGCAACCGTGTTGCGAATATAAAATACACCACAGAGCCGGATCCCTCAGATTTTGAGCGAGTATTTAAATCCCCTTAAAAAGGAAGATCTTAAATATAAAAATGAGTTTTGGGATCCGCTCTAACTTTTAAATATCATTTTGAAGACTCGAAAAAACTTTAAAGAGTGTTTGGAGTAAAGCTGATTTAATGAAGTAAATCAGTCCCCAGAATATTTAGAAAATGTCTGATTATTATTATTTAAACAATATTCCCATAAAGAATAATCTTTATAAAAATAATTAAAGTAGAAGTATTAAAACTTATACTTGAATGAATAGCAAATAATCAAAGATATACTTATACGAAAGTAATATCTTTATTTGAATAATCAAAAATAAGTTTGATTATCGACACATTATTCTTTAATACAATAAAGAATATTATTAAGTAATAAGCGGAGTCATAATACCTCGAATGAATACTATAAATAATATTCATAAAATAAAGGAGTCATACATCCTCAAATGAATATCCAAGTAATATTCAATAATAATATAAACTAAGTCATAAGCCCTCGAATGAATATTCAAAATAATATTCATTTAATATAAAGGAGTCATAAGCCTTCGAATGAATATTCAAAATAATATTCATTAATAAAATAAAGTTAAAGTTATCGAATAAACCTTATTCGATTAATAGTTTTGAAAACTATGACCATATATATATATATAAGTATATATATATATATTTATATCCATATATACAAAATCTACTCGGGATCCTTGACTCCCGGTTTTAGAAAATATTTTCACCTTTGGTTCCTATACTAAGGGTATACGCAAATACCGCTATCCTCTAGCGTAGGTATTATCAACAATTATATATGGAAAGAATACGAAACAGGCATGCATATATATATACCATAGCAACATGCTTCAATATATAACAACATTTGCTAATTAACCAACATGCATCTATCGCAAGATAATGCATATACACATATACATCAGAACAACAGTATAACGGGTAGAAAAACTTGCCTGAGCGACTTGGGGTGATAAAAGGCTCGAGACGAGTTTGGTAACCTATAAAAAACAAGTAAGTTGGAATTAAACCAAAGTCACTTGTAAATCTATACTTTAACTAACTTAGACTCTAACGCTTATTTTGCGCTTACTGATTCTCTTAAGTCACTCGAGTACCCTCGGCTCCACCATTTTTAATAATTTAACCTTTACGAGTTTTAAAGCGATTCCTTCGCGAGTGTCTTACCAACTGCCTAACACACTTACCATAAATGTTTCATACATTAATTAACCCTTTTTGGTCTTTAACCTATGTTTCAAAGTAAGGCGAGGGGAAAAATTTCGTTCGCGAAACGCCGTTACATGAAACGGTCGTTTCTCCTAAACCGTGCATCGGAATCGAACGAACTACATATCAAAACGAAGCTCGTAACATGAGCTATCTAAACATGGCAATGGTCATAATCTAGCAGGGGGTTCTCGGGTCCTAATGTTATGCACAAAAACAGTCTAAAGAAAATCGGACGTTACGACGGCTATGTTTACGCGATTTCCCAATTTTAAACCATTCAAAACCAACCCAATTCAACCTCAAATCCAACATACAACCAACATCCATCCTTATCACATCATAACAACCCCAACCAATTCAATTTTAACATTCATACTTAGGCCTAAGCTTAACTATAACCATACTTAAGTTCTTTTAATCAAAATAACAACATTTACCATTCCATTTCACTACCATTTCAAATCCCAAACTCTAATCACAACAACAAGCTACAATATCACCCTACTAATCAAAATCATCTTATAATACATAGGAATCTAGGGTTTGGAGATGGTATACCTTCCTTGAAGTGGTGGGAGGAGCTAGGAAGCCTTAAGAAGCTTTGAGAAGTCTTAGAAATGCTTGGATCTTCAAGGAAAACAAGAAAAATTTCAAGTTAAAAACTTGAAAACACTATTCATTGTCTTCTTCTTTGATTAAATGAAGAAGATTGAGAAGGAATTAATGGCTTAAACTCATGATATAGCCCTAACTAAGCATGAAGATGATTAGGGAATTATCTTACCAATTTAGGAAGCTTGGATCTTTGATTTTGAAATTCTTGCCCTTTAAAAAGCTAAAAAGGCGAGAGCAAAAGATGAACAATGCCTTGGTTCTTTTTGATTTTGATGAAAAATGATTTTGCTTGGCTTGGTTGATTTGCTTTTGTGTTTGATTTAGTCAATTACCTTGTTGCCCTTGAATTTGTGTGGTTCTCATTCAACCACACCTCCTTCCTTCCCATGTCATGCCTATGTCATGCTGTGATGTCATCTTTCCCTCCTTGTCCTCCTCTCATTGGTTGGGTGACATCACTCCCTCTAATCCCTTTGCTTAACTTCCTAATCGTTTGCCTAATGACCGCTGATCTGTTATACGGTTCGCTTAACTTTCGTTTTCGTTTATCGTTTGAAGGATCATACCCGGGATCTTATTACTTAGGTTCCCTTAACCTTTCTCAATACATTATATTTCTTTTTATGATCCTCTATCATAATCCTTTAATTTAAATCCTTTTTATCCTGTTATCTTATACTCAATTCTCTCCGTATCTAGTGGATTTTCGGGAAAAACCAAAGTGTTCGGAATTGGATTCTGACGATCTTTACATACACTTATATACTACATAGAGTACTAATAATATCCCAGAATATCCATAACAGAACCCCTACATAGTGTGGCGTGAAAAGTTTTCTCATTCAGCTAAAACACTATTCACAAGGGTTACAAAAAGTTGAAAATTTTGGGGGTTATTACAGCTTGAGGAACTTGTCTCTGTTTCATCAGACTTGGCCATTAGGGCTAGATTGACATAGCTGACATCTTCATCTTCATCCAAACCATCAGCTGCCCAGTCACTCTCTTGTGTAATAAAAGCCCTTTCCTTTTGTTTGAGCAGATCAAAGTATTTTTGCTTGTAATCTACAGACTCAAACCTCTTTTTACTGGAATCTGACTTTCTACACTCATTTGCAAAATGCCCTGTCAAGCCACATTTGAAACATTTGAATTTTGACTTATCCACCATGTTTCTATTTGGCTTGGCTGCTCCAAAGTTCTTTTTGAACTTGAGCTTGGCAAATCTTCTTGAAAGGAATGCTAGGTGCTCATCAATGTACTCCATGTCATCTTGGCTCAATGATTCTTCACTTTCTGCAGCTAGCCCCTTACCCTTGCTTTCACAGACCTTTGAAGTTGATTCCACAGCTTCCATCTTCACTTCTTTCTCCTTTTCCAGATCATCAACTAGTGCAATGGATCCTCCTTTCTTCTTTCCTCTCTCCATTCTTTCATCCTGCTCTATCTCAAGCTCATAGGTTTTTAGAATGCCATAAGTCTCTCTAAAGTAAACTCCTTATAATCTTGTGAGTTTCTCAATGAGACTGTCATTGGTTTCCATTCCTTTGGAAGAGATCTGGGAAATTTCAGATTGGAGTCTTTAGTCTGATAGACTCTTCCATGCAACTTAAGAGCATTTAGTAGTTTTTGGAATCTACTAAAAATGTCAGTGAGTGACTCACTTTCTTCATTGTGAATATGCTCATATTGCTGAATCCGGAGCTGCATTTTATTTTCTCTTACTTGCTCAGTACCATCATAGATTATCTGTATTGTGTCCCAAACTTCCTTGGCAGTCTTGCAGTTGATGATGTTATCAAACATGTCTGCATCAACACCATTAAACAGAATGTTCATGGCCTTTTTATCTTTCCTGACTTGTTCAATGTCAGGATCATACCATTCATGCCTTGGCTTTGGAACAAATGGCTCATTTCCTGTTGCAGCTATCATTGGAACATGAGGGCCTCTTTCTATGTAGTCCACATAGGCCTCATCTTGAGAAAGCATATGAAGATGCATCTTTACCTTCCAATGATGGTAATTACCTTTATCAAGAAAATGAATCTTGACTCCAACATCTTTCTTGTTCATCTTGCTGAATTGTTTTGATCTTTAAACTCTTTGTAGATTAAGAGCTTGCTCTGATACCAATTGTTAGTCCCTTAACAATGTAGCAAGAATCACAGAAGGGGGGTTGAATGGAATTCCTGAACCTTTTTCTTGAAATAAAAATGTTCAACTCGATTATTGATATATTTGTTTTGATTAGCACAATGCGGAATATAAACTTAAATGAATCAAAACACAAGTAATTAAAAACAAGAGTCTCTAAAACTTTCTGGCGGATTTAAACAATTCCACCAGAGATATATATAATATATCGAGAGGACTCTGTGTGCAGAAATTCCCACTGCTGCTTACAAATGGAACTGCTGAGAATGCAGGAAATGCTAAAGATTATGCTTACAAAGATTTCTCTGTTTTTGTGTTTCTCAGCTATCTCAGTCATTTTTCTATTTGCTACTCTCTTGGTTTATATAATACCAAGATTACAAAGTCAAAAAGACTGAACAAATATAAAATCTAACAGTCTTAATCTTTGCTGCTTTTCGTCCTCTATTACCCAGTTAATGGGCTTCCACAATGTGTTTGTATACAACTCGACGGTTGTGTGTCAGCTTTCACTGTTCAACTGATGTTTGAATTCTTGATATGATCATCCGTTGACTTTCAGATCATCCGTCGATGACTTAATTGATCATCCGTCGACTGCTATGTTAAACATCCGTTGATAGTCATTTGATCATCCGTCGAAGGCTTTGTTAATCATCCGTCAGTAGCTATTTTGGCACTTGACTTCATTTCACTTATACAGAATTACAAGACATTACTTATGTACAATTAATCAACCTATTCTGCATATCTAGTTAAAGTCAACATGACTTATATGCTACTACAGATTCTATACAAAGGTGCATACATCACTGTGCTACAAACTTATTATTACATAAGTTACTCACTCGATGGATAATAAGTTAATCATCCGTCGGGACTATAATGAGTTATCCGTCAGGACTATAATTCTTATCCGTCGAGTGCTACATTATTTCACTAAGTAAAATCTACTTAGATGTTTTGTTTAAGTGATCATCAGGTACACAACATATTCACAACAATCTCCCCCAATTTATGTCTACTGGAATTGTAGCCATAAATTCAGAGATACTTGATGATAACAAAACATCCTAAACATATATCTTTAAAGATAAGTAGATAAAACTGAAAGTGCTTCAATTAAACAAAATGTACAAGGTTTGGCTCACAGTCAGTTCAAGATGCTCCTCTAGCCTGAACAGGTTTTTCTAGTTTCTTGAAGGTCTGGATCTTCTTCCAAGCTTTCTGTTGTTTTCTTTAATTTGATTCTGGAGCTTCCTGTGGAATTCTAGTTTATCAGATTCTGAGAGATCTAGCATTTCTTGCATTTCCAAGAGAGTCTCATTGCTAGAGATACTCAATTGGTCTTCTAGTCTGAAGAATCTTCTCACACCCTTGTCATCCATGAATTCCATCAGCCAGTAGGGCCTTACATGCACTCTTCTCCCTGTGTATGGGATGATTAGAGTCTTTGGGAGTGCATCTTTAGCTCTAACACTCCTCAGCTCTTCAATCTTCTTCAATACTAGTCTTCTTGCAGTTACATTGAATCCAAAGTTTTTTTTGAAGGATGAATAGACTTTGATCAACACAGCTTGGCTTTCTTGAAGTATCCTGTGAAGAGTCCACTGAATCTCCCTTCCTCCTTTGTACTTGAACACCAACCTTTCAGGTAGGTTTCTGTATGCATCAATTGCCCTTACTTCATCCAGTTGCTCCAGATAAAGGTTTAGATCTGAGAATTCTTTGATGTCACACAAGTACACGTAGTCTCCCCTGTTGACCTTGGGTTGAGCTTTAACTACTAACTTGGATTTGAGAGGTGACAGCTTCACTTTCTTGACTGCCCTTGATTTTGTCCTTTTTGGCTTGGTAAGGACAGGCAAGTTGAAGTCGGGAATTGGTAATTTATCCCACTCTATTGGCTCATCCTTTGGCACAATAAGCTCTCCATGTATGTTCCTGTAGGGGTTCACCACCCTTATGTCTTCAAATACCACAGAGGGCTTTGATGCTTGAGTTTTAGCTGGTGTGGATTCCTTAGGAAATTGATCTTCCAATTCCTTGTCAACAACATCCAGTTTCCTTTTTGTTCTTCTAGCCAATTCCTTCTTTCTTGGGGATTTCTTCTGTTCTTCAATCTTCTTCTTTGATTCAGCAGCTTCAGATGGTTGAGATGGAATTTGTTGAGAAGAGTTTACAGCCTGTAGCTTGGCCAAGATGACAATCTGCTCTTTCTTTTATTTAGATTTCTTAGCATCTAGAGCAGCTTGCCTCTTTTCCTTCTTTAATCTTGACATTGCAGGGTAGAAGGAATTAATTGTACGGTAACTATTCATTGAATGGGTTCTTGGTATTTTAAGCAGTGAATTCGTATTATCCAGATAGTCGCGATATGCTGAGAAGTATCCCTCACGATGTAGAATAAATATGATTAATTAATTAATCATATTTAATGAATTAGAGAATTTATATCAATAATGATAAAATAGTTTTATTATTATTTATTTCTACTACCGGCTTAATATTGAACCTACAGGGTCACACCATAAAAGAGAATGATTTAATGGTGGAGGAATTAATTAATAATGGCTGGTAATTATTTATTTGTGGAATAAATAATTAATTAGCAAATTTAATAATTGATTAAATAAGATTTAATTAATTATAAATTAATTAAGAAAAGTTCTTAATATTATAAATTAAGAATTTAATTTTGGAAATTAAATCAATTGAGAGAATTATTTTTCTTAAGTGTTTAGAAAAAGGGACTAATGATTAAAAGGTGTTTTAATTATTAGTTAATTGGTTAATAAGAATAATCAATTAAAGGGTTAATAATAATAATAATATTTTCTGAGAAAATTTTCAGCTAAAAATTTTGCCTATAAATATACTATTATAAACCCTATTTGCCTCAACCTAATTCTAAAGTAGAAAATGAAGAAAAACCCTAATTCTCTCAACCCCTTCCTCCTCCATTACATTGATCTCTTGGTGGATACCGGTGGAGTGTTTCACACTTGAGGAGCAGCTGCTAGGGATCTTCGCTCGTCGTTCTTCGATCGCTTTTAAAGGTTAGAAACGATCCCATATGTTTTAATCACGATTTGTATGCGTTTATTTGGATTTTATATCAAGAAAATTGTTTTACCATGCTTCTGTGATGTATAAAATCCTACAATGGTATCAGAGCTTAGGTTGTATGCATATAGATCTGTGATAAAAATATCAGAATTTTATGAGCTTGTATGAATTTATTATGATTTTTGCAAGTTATATCATGGATTAATTATGATTGATTAGAAATTGTTTCTCAAAATTGTTTTGACTATAGATCTGGGTTCTAGAAGTGTTGTAGATCGTCTGGGTATTTTTTTCATAATTTTCTGATGAGTGGATTAATTATTATGATTTTTTGAAGTTGTTTTAATTTAAATTCGTAATTAAATATACATATATATATGTAATATGTTGGTATATATGTATATTAGTTTTCTGCTGTATTAAAGTATTAGTAATGCTGACTGATGTTGATGGGCACGGCGTTCCATGGAGCAGAAAAGAAAGTATGGCGGCTGTTCTGACAGGCACAGGAACGCGGGGAAAAGGGTGTCGCGCATTCCGGGAATGCGTTACACCCTGTGGCGCATTCACGGAATGCGTTACACCTTTTAATGGTTTAAAAGGGTTGTAACGCATTACCGGAATGCGTTACAGGGCTTGTAACGCGTTCCTGTAATGCGTTACAGCCCATCTGTTATTTTTTTTAATTTGATTTCTGGGAGTTTCGTAACTCCGTTTTGGGTGTGCAATATATCGTTGGATTCATTTTTCCGAGACGGATCTAATGAAGTGGTCAAATATTTTTTATATAAAAGTTTTGAACTTTTTATATTCCCGAAAGTGTTCTAAAGCATGTTTTAATTGTTTTAATTTCTTTTAAATGCTATAATAAATTCATACATCATTATATCAATGTGTGACATGATAATTGCTTGCATGCTTGTTTATTTATTTTTATATATGAGATATATGCCTATGTTTACCATGCGATGATAGATTTAGGTGAACTTAAATCAATATAAGGCGTGCTCTAGAAAATCTAGAATAGGAATCGTTACTTGCCTTAACAATAATATTATGAATACAATCATGAGATTCTTGTGTTTATAAAACACATAATTGAATATAAATTTTCAATATTGAGAGAAAGGATGATTCTGTCAATAACAGATTTCTATCTGTAAGAAAGGGGTATTAAGTGACGCCTCTTGACAATGCTCCCCCCGATCTGAGAATCATCTGATTATCGATTATTGATTTGAAATATTTAATTTAAAAGAAAGAATCTCTTTATAATATGATTATGATTGTAACGTAATATAATCCCCCTAAAATTAAATAATATCAAGTAGTAATTGGCCAACGACATAACGGGCTTGTGTTGGTCAAAACCTTCCAACATGGTAGAAAGTAGTTCTTATTTTTGAATCATTGTCGTTTCATGCTACAGCCGAGGGCTTTGATTTCGAAATAAGAAATACTTGTCTATTACATAAAGATGTGTTTATTGAATTAGAATCTAAAGGTCATTACGTGCTGCAGCCGTGGGCCGTTGGAGACTGATTCAATTGTACGAAATGTTGGGTTAGACTTGACTTAGAATATTGAGTCTGTCGTGCTACAGCCGTGACTCAATTATTCAAGAGGCTAAAGTTTTATTAGGGAATAACATAAGATGTAATTGACAAGAGTTGTCTGCCTATTGTTAATCACATGACGTTTCATGCTACAGCCGAGGTTGTGTGATGAAATATAGGATCCCTATTCCCACTAGCATTATGAATGCTTAATTTTTCACTTAAGGGGGTTATATAATTAAGATAAACTAGTGGGAGCCACTTATGAATAAAGACCCGATTCATATAGTGTTTTGAAATGAAATTGAATATTTTCTAAGTGTTGTTATGTGTTCATCATTTACGTATTTACTATATACGTTATGTCTTCTGCACTATCACTCCGGAGCATACTAGATGCTCATAAGTTGACTGGTCCTAATTTTGCTGACCGGCTTCGAAACTTGAGAATTGTTCTCAGGGTGGAGAAGCTGGAATATGTGCTTGACTCACCTAAGCCTACTGAACCTGCTAGCGATGCACATAATGATGAACATGTTGTGTATCGTAAGTGGATAAATGATGCAAATGTTACTCAATGCATCATGCTAGCTTCCATGAACATTGAGCTACAGAAGCAACATGAGCATATGGATGCTCACACTATCCTTATGCATCTATAAGAGTTGTATGATGTGGCAGGGAGGACAACTCGATATGAGATATCGAAGGAGCTGTTCGGTTGTAGGATGTCTGAGGGATCATCTGTGAATGACCATGTACTTAAGATGATCAATTTGATTGAACGTCTTGGACAACTTGGTTTTGCCATGGATGCGGAGCTGAGCCAAGACTTGGTCTTGCAATCACTTCCGAGTTTGTTCTCACAGTTTGTTGTGAACTTTCACATGAATAAGCTGGATGTCAGCCTGCCTGAACTCCACAACATGTTGAAGACTGCGGAATCGAATTTTCCCCCTAACAAGAGTTCTGTTCTTCTAATTGGTGAAGGTTACAATCCTAAGAAAATGAAGAAGAACCTTTCCAAGAAGAAGAAAGTAGGTGAGAAAAAGCGGGTTCCACCAAAAGCTGAAAACCCCAAGAGCAAAGCTGTTTGCTTTCACTGTAACAAGGTGGGGTACTGGAAGAGTAACTGCAAGGTTTACCTTGCAGAATTGAAGAAGAAGGGTAGTGAGACTACCGCTTCTGATTTAGGTATGTTCATGATCAAAGTTAATATGTCACTAAGTCAAATTTCTACCTGGGTATTAGATACCGCCTGTGGTTCTCCTATTTACAATTCGTTGCAGGGACTAAAGGGAAGTAGGACTCTTGAAGAAGATGAGGTGATTCTACGTATGGGCAATGGAGCAAGGTTTGCCGCCATATCTGTAGGATCATTTAGTTTGCATATGCCTACGGGCAAGACTATTATTTTGAATAATTATTATTACGTTCCCTCTATTATGAGGAATATTGTTTCTATTCCTATGTTGGATTTGGATGGTTTTTCATTTATTATTAAGAATAATGAATGTTCTATTCTTAGAGATAATGTTCTTTATGGACGTGGTACTTTAAATAATGGTTTGTATGTATGTGACGTAGAGCATAATTTACTTCAGATTGAACAAACTAATAAAAGAAAAAGGGATGATGAAAATCTCACTTTCTTGTGGCACTGCAGACTTGGTCCTATTAGTGAAAATAGACTGCAGACATTGTATAAGGAAGGGTTACTTGAACCCTTTAATTTTGAATCATATCGTACATGCGAGTCTTGTCTATTGGGTAAAATGACCAAATCTCCATTTAGTGGACATGGAGAGAGGGCTGCAGATTTGCTAGGATTGGTACGCATAGATGTATGTGGACCAATGTCTACGCAAGCCATGGGTGGATTTTCATACTTCATTACTTTCATAGATGATCGATCTAGATTCGGATATGTGTATTTGATGAAACACAAGTCTGAAGCCTTTGAAAAGTTCAAAGAATATAAGCATGAAGTGGAGAAACAATCCAAACATAGTATTATAACTCTTTGATCAGATCGAGGTGGTGAATACTTGAATGGAGAGTTTCTAGATTATCTCAAAGAAAATGGTATAGTCTCCCAGTGGACTCCTCCATATACTCCACAGTTAAATGGGGTATCTGAAAGGAGAAATCGAACTTTGTTAGACATGGTTCGGTCCATGAAAACGGCCTTCCTCAATGGGAAACTTAAAGAGGAAGTGTATATGACACAACCAGAGGGTTTTCTTTCCAAGGGAAATAAACACCTAGTATGTAAGATGCTGCGAACCATATATGGTTTAAAGCAAGCTTCTCGTAGATGGAACATCCGTTTTGATGAGACAATCAAAGAGTTTGGTTTTATCAAAAAATATAGATGAACCATGTGTCTACAAGAAGGTTAGTGGGAGCGCGGTAACATTTCTTGTATTGTATGTGGATGACATACTTCTTATAGGAAATGTTTTGCGATACTTTCATCTGATTAGGGAGATTGTTGAAAGAGGAGATGTCAACGTCAAGAGAGTTGACACACATAACAACATAGCGGACCCTTTAACAAAACCACTTTCTCAAAGTCACTTTGATCATCATAAAGACAAGATGGGTATTAGATACCAAAGTGATTGGATTTAGTACAAGTGGGAGATTGAAAGAGATGTGTCCTAAGTCCAATCATGTATGATAATTTAGGAATAACTTTTATGTAATCTGTTTTGATTTCATTGATATTAATAAAAGACTTGTTTTGGTTTTATTGCGGGCTTTATCTATTTAAGTGTTTAAATAAGATATACCATAGTTTAGAGTAAAGCTTTTTAATGGATTATGATGAGATCATAATAATGAGACCTAAAAGATGATAACTCTGAACTTAAATATTTCCTGGTCGTAGGATTACTAACTGGTAATTAGTATTCCGCAAAGATCGGTACATACTATGCTTGCTTCATTATGAAGGATGTCTGTTCTCATAGACATTTGTGTGGTGACACTATAGCTAGTATGTAGGTGCTTATTATAGAATAAGTTCACTGAACATGACTCACACAGCTGAACAACTGATGGAGTTCACTCACGTATCAGCAGATGTTCACATAGTGATAGTTGTACAAGTATCCTTAGACTTGAGGTCATCATAGTCATCTTCTGTACACTGAACTATACTTTGGTTTAGTTCTTAGCCTCTAGGGACAATAATAAGGGCTCTACTGGGTGTAGGAATTTGTACACGAAGATAGTGTATGATCAATAAAGGATCTACCCCTTCCAGTGAAGGAAGAGAATGTTCAATGCTGATCCACTTATGCTAGTTCAGGAATCTCTGGCCAGAGTGAATGAAATTAGAAAGGAGTTTCTAATTCACATTAATTAGAACTAAGCATATTGAATGGGAAAGCATATGATTAAATAAGATAGGCTTGACACGAGTTCCATGCCTTGTATTAAATCATGACATTGCAGGGTAGAAGGAATTAATTGTACGGTAACTATTCACTGAATTCGTATTATCCGGATAGTCGCGATATGCTGAGAAGTATCCCTCACGATGTATAATAAATATGATTAATTAATTAATCATATTTAATGAATTAGAGAATTTATATAAATAATGATAAAATAGTTTTATTATTATTTATTTCTACTACCGGCTTAATATTGAACCTACAGTGTCACACCATAAAAGAGAATGATTTAATGTTGGATGAATTAATTAATAATGGCTGGTAATTATTTATTTATGAAATAAATAATTAATTAGAAAATTTAATAATTGATTAAATGAGATTTAATTAATTATAAATTAATTAAGAAAAGTTCTTAATATTATTAATTAAGAATTTAATTTTGGAAATTAAATCAATTGAGAGAATTATTTTTCTTAAGTGTTTAGAAAAAGGGACTAATGATTAAAAGGTGTTTTAATTATTAGTTAATTGGTTAATAAGAATAATCAATTAAAGGGTTAATAATAATAATATTTTATGGGAAAATTTTCAGCTAAAAATTTTGCCTATAAATATACTATTATAAACCCTATTTGCCTCAACCTAATTCTAAAGTAGAAAAAGAAGAAAAATCCTAATTCTCTCAACCCCTTCCTCCTCCATTACATTGATCTCTTGGTGGATACCGGGGGAGTGCTTCACACTTAAGGAGCAGCTGCTAGGGATCTTTGCTCGTTGTTCTTTGATCACTTTTAAAGGTTAGAAACGATCCCATATGTTTTAATCACGATTTGTATGCGTTTATTTGGATTTTATATCAAGAAATTTTTTTTACCATGCTTCCGTGATGTATAAAATCCTACATCCTCCACCACCTTTTCCTAAGCGATTGCAAAAATAGAAACTGGACAAGCAATTTGGTAAGTTTCTGGAGGTGTTCAATAAACTTCACATCAACATACCTTTCGCTGAGGCTCTGGAGCAAATGCCTAGTTATGCAAAGTTTATGGAAGGTATTCTTTCAAGAAAGGTGAAACTGGATGATCTTGATACCGTTGTTCTGACGGAAGAGTGCAGTGCCGTGCTGCAGCAAAAGTTACCTCAAAAGCTTAAGGATCCAGGTAGCTTCACCATTCCTTGCACCATTGGCAAGTTATCATTTGACAAGTGCCTTTGCGATTTGGGAGTAAGCATCAATCTGATGCCATTTTCTCTCTTCAAAAAGCTGAACTTGCCATATCTGAAGCCCACCTACATGTCTCTACAATTGGCTGATCGTTTGATTGCATACCCACGAGGCATCATGGAGGACGTGCTAGTAAAAGTGGACAAGCTCATCTTTCCTATAGATTTTGTCATTCTGGATTTCGAGGAAGATAAGAAGATTTCCATAATCTTGGGAAGACCTTTCCTGGCTACAGGCCATACCTTGATAGATGTGTAAAAAGGTGAACTCACTATGAGGGTGCAAGATCAAGATGTGACATTCAATATGTTCAATGCGATGAAATTCCCTACAGAAGATGAGGAGTGCTTCAAGGTGGATTTGGTCGATTCTGCAGTTATTTCAGAACTTTATCATGTGCTAAGGTCTGATGCCTTAGAAAAAGCCTAATTGGGGGATTTTGACAGTGAAGATGACGAAGGCAATGAGCAACTACAATACCTAAATGCTTCTCCTTGGAAACGAAAGCTAGACATGCCATTTGAATCTCTGGGAAATACTGATCTCAAGAATGCTGAGGGAAAGCTCAAACCATCTATTGAGGAAGCGCCTACTTTGGAGCTTAAACCATTGCCTGAATACTTGAGGTATGCTTTTTTAGGTGATGCATCTACTTTGCCTGTTATTATTGCATCTGATCTTTCAGGTAGTGATGAGGACAAGCTCTTGAGGATTCTGAGAGAATTCAAATCAGCCATCGGATGGACTATAGCAGATATAAAAGGGATCAGCCCTTCGTACTGCATGCATAAAATTCTGCTAGAGGAAGGCAGCAAGCCGACTGTTGAGCAACAGCAAAGGCTTAATCCTATCATTAAAGAAGTGGTGAAAAAAGAAATTCTAAAGTGGCTGGATGCAGGAATCATATATCCTATTTTTGACAGTTCTTGGGTGAGCCCCGTGCAATGTGTACCTAAGAAATGAGGTATTATTGTGGTAACAAATGAGAAGAACGAGCTCATCCCCACTCGAACAGTCACGGGATGGAGGGTATGCATGGACTACATAAAGTTGAATAAAGCCACGAGGAAGGATCACTTCCCTCTTCAATTCATTTATCAGATGCTTGACAGGTTGGCTGGTCATGAGTATTATTGTCTTCTGGATGGCTATTCGGGCTACAATCAGATTTGCATTGCACCAGAAGATCAAGAGAAGACTACTTTCACTTGTCCATTCGGCACGTTTGCTTTTCGCAGAGTTTCTTTTGGCTTATGTGGTGCACCTGCCACTTTTCAGAGATGCATGATGGCTATATTCTCTGATATGATGGGAAATAATGTCGAAGTGTTCATGGACGACTTCTTCGTCTTTGGACATTCGTATGATAAATGCTTGAATAATCTCCATTTGGTGCTCAAAAGGTGTGTGGAAACCAATCTGGTGCTCAATTGGAAAAAATGTCACTTCATGGTGCAGCAAGGCATCATTCTTGGGCACACGGTCTCTAGTAAAGGTCTTGAGGTGGATAACGCCAAGGTGGGCGTCATTGAAAATCTTCCAACACCTATTTCTGCGAAAGGAATCCGTAGCTTTCTTGGTCATGCAGGTTTTTATCGGCGTTTCATCAAGGACTTCTCTAAGATATCTAAGCCGTTGTGCAACTTGCTCGAGAAAGATGTGCCTTTCAAATTTGAGGATGAATGTTTGGCAGCATTCGAGACTCTCAAGAAGAGTTTAATCACCGCACCAGTTATTACGACACCTGATTGGAGAGAACCTTTTGAGATGATGTGTGATGCAAGTGATTATACAGTGGCAGCAGTTCTTGGACAGTGAAGGAATAATATCTTTCATATGGTCTACTATGCTAGTAAGACGCTAAATGGAGCCCAACTGAACTACACCACTACTGAGAATGAGCTCTTGGCTATAGTTTTTGGTTTCGAAAATTTTTGATCTTATCTACTTGGGACAAAGGTGACAGTGTTCACTGATCATGCTGTCATCCGCTATCTGGTCTCAAAGAAGGATTTGAAGCCTAGACTTATTCGTTGGGTTCTCTTGCTACAGGAGTTCGAGTTAGAGATCAAGGATTGAAAAGGTACTGAAAATCAAGTAACTGACCATCTCTTTATATTGGAGAATCTCAATTCTACTTCGCATGATAAGACATTGATCAATGAATCTTTTCTGGATGAGCAGTTGTGCGTAATTCAAGAGGAAGAGCCATGCTTCGTAGACATTGTGAACTATCTTATTAGCAATATAATGCCTCCTGAATGCGGCTCAAAAGAAGAAGTTTCTGCATGAGGTTAAGTGGTACATGTGGGATGAACCATATTTGTTTAGACAAGGAGCTGACCAGATCATCAGGAGATGTATCCCATTCTGTGAGACGGAGGGGATATTACGAGACTGTCATTCTACAGTTTATGGCGGAAATTATGGTGGTGAAAAGACAGCAGCTCGTATTTTTCAAGTAGATTTTTTCTGGCCTACGTTGTTTAAGGATGCACATTAGTTTGTTTTAAGGTGTGATCGTTGCCAAAGAGTTGGGAATCTTACCAGAAAGGATGAGATGCCTTTAAATATGATGCTTGAAGTTGAGGTCTTCGATGTTTGGGGAATCGATTTCATGGGACCATTTATCTCGTCCTGTAATAATCAGTACATCTTGCTGGCAGTCGATTATGTCTCGAAATCAGTAGAAGTCAAGGCTTTACCGACTAATGATGCAAAGGTAGTGTTGAGTATTCTTCATAAGCAGATACTCACAAGGTTTGGAACACCACGAGTTATCATAAATGATGAAGGGTCGCATTTCTGCAATCATAAGTTCACTTCTATGATGCAACGCTACAATGTGAATCATTGCATTGCTACTGCCTATCATCCGCAAACTAATGGTCAAGCTGAAGTGTCTAATAGAGTGATCAAGCGCATTCTAGAGAAAGTTGTTTATCCGTCAAGGAAAGATTGGTCTTTGAAACTCGATGAAGCTGTTTGGGCTTATAGAACAGCATACAAGACTCCACTTGGGATGTCCCCATTTCAACTTGTCTATGGTAAGGGATGTCATTTACCTGCGGAGCTTGAGCATAAGGCTTATTGGGCATTGAAGAAGTTAAACCTTGATCTAGATGCAGCTGGGAAGAAGTGAATGCTTCAGTTAAATAAACTTGATGAAATTTCGACTTCAAACGTACGAAAATAACAAAATGTACAAGGAAAAGGTAAAAAGGTGGCATGACAGGAAGCTATCGCCTAACTCATTCGTGTCGGGGCAACAAGTTCTTCTATTCAACTCTCGTCTCCGACTTTTTCCTGGAAAGTTAAAATCAAGGTGGTCTGGACCATTTATCGTCAAAACTGTGTTTCCACATGGAGCGGTGGAGATTTTTGAGAACGATCGGGGCCAAGCATTCAAAGTAAATGGTCAAAGATTAAAGCACTATTATGGGGATATGACAAACCGTGAAGTGGTTAGTGCCGTTTTATTGTCAAATTTACCGCATTACTCTACATCAAGCTAATGACGTAAAAGAAGCGCTTCTTGGGAGGTAACCCAAGATATGAGACCATAGGACACCTTTGAATTTAGTACTTTATCCAAAAACCCAAAAAAATCAGAAAAATGTTGGCAGAAAAAAAAATCCAGAAACCTTGCAGGCGCCCACTTATTAGAATCAAGAGGCCGCGCGCTAGCAGGCGCCCGCCTGCTGGTGCCAGGCGACCGCCTGCGCCCCTGAATTTTGAAAAATTCATTTTCAGCCTATATAAAAAAAACACAAAAAAACACAAAACAAAAACCACAGCAGCAGATCACCACTAACCCACGATTTCTTCCCCAATATTAGCCACAATCCCCACTCCTAATCAAATTCAACCCATAATCTTGCTATATATATACATACAACCTCTCCATACACATCCCATACACTTTCAACGCTACAAAATCTCTCCTACACACCAAACACAACTCTTTAACCCTTATTTTCAGTTCTAATGGCCCCAAAGAGATCACGAACTGTAGGGAGCAGCAGCACCATTCCGACTACTGATTCTTCGAGGAACACTGTTGCGAGGCCCGGATTGTTGGATGGGGCTGCTGAAGAAGAGTACGCCAAGCTTCTGACTAAGCCTATTATAAGGGAGAGGGGGTTCATGCCATCAGGGAGGGATGGTGATTTATTACCGATGATTGCTGAGAAGGGATGAATTACTATCTGTGAGTCGCCAGAGGCGGTTCCGATGAGTATCGTTCGTGAGTTCTATGTGAATGCCAAGGCCGATAAGAATGGGTTTTCTATTATTCGTGGGCTTACTGTTGATTATCAGCCCGAGGCGATTTGCCGGGTAATTGGACAGCGACAAAGGAAACCACATGAGGAGAATTGGAATAAAAAGTCCCCTGAGGACTTTGATATGGACTTGATTATTGCTACTCTCTGTCGGCCGGGCACAGTGTGGAAGTTCAAAAGGGGAACCAACGAGTTTCGTAATTTCCCTGCTGTCGTGATAAACAGGTATGCTCGTGCTTAGAATGCATTTACGTGTGCTAATATTCTTCCTTCTGTGCATGCACATGAGGTTACAGTGGAGAGGGCGAGGTTGTTATGGGGAATTCTGAATGAGGAGTATTATGTGGACCTTGGTGAGTACATCTACCAAGGGATTTTGAAGTTTTTGAGGAGGAAATCACAGTACTCTATCCTGTATGCCTCTATTGTCACGAAGCTTTGCAAGGCATGTGCAGTCCAGTAGCCGTCTTATGAGCAACTGCAGATGCCGACCGCTCCTATTGATTCATCGACGTTGAATGCGATGCAGGAGTGGACGGGTGGAGAGCCTGAGTCACATAGTTTGGGATATCACCTCCCAGGAGGGGTTCCAGCAGCTGGTGCTACCATGGCTAGGCCCAGTCAGGCTCGGTGAGAGGCAGGTCCTTCGAGAGCCCAGGGAGGAGATGGTTTGGGATTGGCTGATGTCCAGTACAGGAGGCTTTCTAGGAGGATGGATGCGATGTATGAGTCGCAGAGTCGGTTTGCGCAGGAGCTCACCCATGCACTTGGGATTGCATTTAGAGGCCTTGGAGCTGACATCCAGTGGCCCGTTTATGGTGAGGATTCTGCTTATCCACCTCCTGACACTCCACCCTCTGAGGGTGATGATGATGATGATTCGTCTTAGTAGGTATACCCTGTGTTCCTTTCTATTACCTTCACTGGGGACAGTGAAGATTTTAAGTTTGGGGTTGGTAGTTAAGGAACATATTTGTGTGTGTGTCATGTAGTTGCATTTTTATGTTAGTTTAGTTCATATAGTTGCATATTTTTGCCAGATAGTTTTTTTTATATAGAGCTTTTTTCATTTTATAGCTTTAATTATCATATCATATAGCTCATGCATATACCATGATCCCTTTGTATTGCTTTACTGATTAATATGTAATATTGATGCGAGTGTAGTGATAACGATAGAGTGATGTTGAATCTTGTTAGGTTGGCATGCATGCTAGAAACACTTGTAATTTCACTAAGTCTTAGAGTATGCTTAAGGACTAGATTGTTGTTATGGTTTAATGGTTTTTGAGGTTAATCTATTGCTTATACTTAGAATGCACGATAGGCTCTTAATGATAAAAGACATGAAAAGATAAAAATTAAAAAAAATAGAATTCATTGCTAGTTGTGGCTAGGCGTCAAATGGCTAGTAGCCGACTCGTATTGTATACGAGTAGTCTAGGGTTAAGCAAGATGGAGCGAAACACACTTGCTCAGAAATTGAAAAAAAGAAAAAAAAAAGAAAAGAAAAAAATATGGTTTAATGCACAATTGATCACGAGTGGGCTCTTTGGTATTCGAGTTATTAAGTTCTTAGGGGACTTTGTGCCTATTGACCTAAGGCTTTTATAGTCTGGGATCCGCTAACCTAACACTCGCTAAATGGATACCATTGCATAAGTCTTTTGTGGACCTCACTCATTGTACGATCAAATAAGCATTTGTTTATGTGTTGAATAAAAGCATGATTCTGTAATAAACTCCATTAATCTTGAAGTGTTATAAGTCATTTTGTGTCTAGAATATATTCTTCGTATAAAGCTTGTGATTGCCTTGAGGATAATTAAGTTATGGTGATTGATCTAGTTTCGAAGCATATTTGTTAAACATTCGCACACACCACGTTTCTAGTTGTATGTTAGCTTGCGTGATTTGATTGATATCTAGTCGCCTAATTGCATTTGTTGATATGTCATGTGTTGGTTGGTTTAGTCATCGCGATGGGGATCACTGCATTCATATAGTGTTTGAGTATGTGCTGCTTGAGGACAAGCATCGATTCAAGTTTGGGGGTGTGATAATTGGCATTTTATACCACTTAGAGCGTCTCATAACGGCTTAAATTGGTGTCTTGAACTTGAGTATTTTGTGTATTTGACGCGTTTTCGAATGTTTTTGCATTTCAGGGTATAACTAGCTTAAATAGGTGGATTTCATCAAAATAAGCTTAAGGAAGTGCTTGGAAGCAGTCATGGGTTGATGTGCGAAGAATTCAGCAAAAAGAGAAGCAAAAATAGGAATTTTCCAGAAGTGATGCAGGCGCCCGCCTGATGGGAGCAGGTGACCGCCTGGTAGCAGGCGCCCTCCTGGAAGAAGGAGGTGGTCGTCTGGGTCGAATTTTTAGAATCTGGATTTTATTAATTAGAGTTCAATTGGGCTTCTGTTAGCACTTGTTCTTTTGGGTTATTATATAAACAATATGGGAAGACATTTTCTATATAGAAGATAATCGAGAGCGAAGGCAAGAAGATTGAAAAGACCGTTTTAGCACGCAACAACGAAGAAGAGGAAGCATACATTTATCTTGTGAATCTTTTAATTCGTAGTAACAGTGGATGCTAGTTTTTTTATGCTTTGAACCTTAATACTCTTGTGACGTACTTCATTATTTATTAAGTATTTTTATTAGTTTATATCATTGTGTTATTATCATGCTTTCATATGAACCCATGGTGATGATGAGTTCTATTATGGGCTAATCGTGATCATGGGATCATAGCGGATTTACTATGGATTTCTTTAGTTAATTGTTTAATACCTTGGTATGTGGTGATTGTATGATATCGAGCATAGGTTGTGCTTATTCGTCTTATGTGCGTCGCGAACATGTAAGATAGCCTGTTAATCTCTTGTGAAGCGACAGTGAATCTTGAGATTTAGAACTTGCCATGCTAGCATAGTTTCATGGATTGTATGCATGATTACTAGGTAACTCTAACCATTTTACTTGCCCTGTGTAATCATCATGAATAACTTGCGCTTAAATCGTTATGTTGTCAAATTCTGTAGACATATAGGGTCTCAAAATAATTGATGCTTATTCAACTTCTATCTTAATTGTGGATGCTTGGTAGAATGGTATTCATACAAGGAAAGTTGGCGTTTATCAGTTTCATGTTGTTCGATTAATATCATCACCATTACATGCTAAGGGTAATAACAATAACTATTTAATGAAGTAGTAATGAAGTCAGGATCTCATGTATGTTTGATATTGTTAATTTAAGTGTTTAATTCTCATAGTAATTATTAGTTACCAACCTTAATTGTTATTGTCTTGACATTGAAGAATAATCATACATTCGTGAGTAAGTGTTAAATAAATATAATTAATCAGAGTCTCTGTGGGAACGAACTAGAAATCATTCTATATTACTTGCGAATGCGTATACTTGCGTGATTTATTTAGTGCATGCTTTGTGCCTAACAGTTGCTACCATGCCAATGTGGATGTGGAACATCTCTATGCTCATCTTTTCAACAGTTTCTTTATATTGACCTGTATTTAAATCAATAGTAGTAAGAGTTGGTACCTATTTTTTTTATGATGATGACACTCCTTGCTCCAAAACCATTAGTGCATAACTTCCAACCTCCTCATCTTCATCATTATCAGAATCATCCCAACTCTTTTCTTCTGCAATATAAGCTTTACCATGTTGCTTTTTCAAGAGAGCTTCATACTTTGCCTCCAACTCAAGATAGGTTTTATCTTTCTTCACCTTTTTAGGCTTCCTGCATTCAGTAGCAAAATGGCCCAATTTATCACAATTGAAACACCTTATTTTTGATATATCAACAGGTCCAGTCTTATAGCCACTTTTTCCACCATGAATGTACTGTCCCTTTCCTTTCCAGTTGCTGTCCTTGTTAAATGTCTATCCTTTACTTTTGAAGAGCTTTGGCTTTTTTCACTCTAATATTAGAGAATTTCCTAGCTAGATAAGCCATGGATTGATCTAACGCTTCCAGTTCATCCGCTAGAACTCATCTTCTTCAAGTTCCAGAATGACTTGCTTCATTGGTTCCTTGTTCTTTTGTTCAATGCTTGAGACAACTGGAGTCTAGATCACTAATTCATCATCAGATAAATTATTGTCATTAACAACTAGTGCATTTGTTCCATCAATAATTTGCCCTTGACCAGTTCTTAAGGATTTTCTTTGAATCATTTCCAGTTCATATGTTTTCAATATCCCATATAACACCTCTAGTGTTATCCTGCACAAGTCTCTTCCTTCTCTTATGGTTGATATTTTCTGTTCAAGATGGTCAGGAAGGGTGAGCAAAAATTTCAAGTTAACCTCCTCAGCTTCATAGTACTTTTCATGAAGCTGCAAGTCATTAATCAGCTTATTAAATCTTTCAAACACATCAGTAACACTCACCTTTGGTTTTGCCATAAAACCCTCATACTGAGAAACCAGTATTCTCCTTTGATTTGACCTAACTTCCTTTGTACCTTCACACAGTATCTCAATCTTCTCCCAGATTTTCTTAGCTGTGTCATAGTTGACAATATTGTTGTACATAACATTGTCAAGTGACTCTTTCAGATTAATTATAGCCCGTGTCCAGAGACACTTTTTCTTTCTAATTGTTTTTGCATTTTGAAGGATCCTTAGGACCAGAATGTGGTGGGATAACCATGTCTCCATCTGTAGATTCTTCAATTCTTTCCATAGGAGTAAAAGGTCCATTCTTCAGAATCTGGATGTACAAGGGGTTGGCCATTCTTAGAAACAACATCAATTTCTTCTTTCATAATGTATAGTTAGTCTTATCAAAGGCTGGTATCTTTATATTGCTTATCTTTTGTGTATTCATTCTTCTAAGATCTTGATCTTTTACTTTCAGATTTTGCTCTAATACCGCTTATTAGATATTGAATACAAAACAGAGGGGGGTGAATGTGTTTTAAATATTTTTACCCTTTTTCAACCTTTTATGAATGGTGAACAAACAAGATTAATTTGTAGAGATATTGTGTTTAACAGAATTAATAAAGCATGCAAAACAAATACAGTATTTTCAAAACTCACTTAACTTTGTATTAAAATTAAGTATGTCTTGCTACAAATTTCTGGGTTCTTTGTAAGTAAAGAACTCAGCTTCTATCTTGAGAGAGTACAAGAAAATCTAGATATGTTTGTTACACTTCAAAGCAAAGGACCAGTATTTACTTTATAGATTAGTAAACACGGGTTTACACAGTATGCAATAAGTATAATGGCTTAGTGAACCTTTGCAAATCATGTAGGTCTGTGACTTTCCTTTGTCAGTTAATCTTGGCCCTTGATCTTGCACTCTTCAAGTTGCTTTTACAGAATATTCAATCTATGTGATTAGATCGTTTGTTGATTGATAATCTTGAATCTTTAACTTGTCTGCATTCTATACTTGAGGTTTATATCGAGATCTCCAATTTGTTGTGTAGAGAACTGATATCTCGATAAGTATAATGGCTTATCGAGATCCTTGAGTTCTCTATAAGTGTTTTGACATGTCGATGTCTCTGAGTTCTCTATAAGTGAATTTGGCTTGTCGAGGTCTCTGAGTTCTTTATAAGTTTTTTTGACTTGTCGAGATCTCTAAGTTCTCTATAAGTGAACTTGAATTGTCGAGGTCCTCAAATCTCTACATATAGAAATGGCTTGTCGATATCTTTGAGATCTCTAATGAGAAATTGACTTTTCGATATCTCCAATCTTCATATCTTCATTTTTGACTTGTCGATATCTCTGAGTTTTCTATATGCAGAAATGACTCGTAGATATCTCCAATCTTCTTATCTTCATTTGACTTGTCGATATCTCTGAGACTTCTCTATAAGCCATTTTGAACTTCTTGATAAGTCATTCTGGAGTTCTTGAATGACTTCTCTATATGACTTGATCTGTGACTTGTAGATATCTTGACTTAGAACATTTTTCCTAAAACAGATTTATTCAACTCCAAGCTTCTTCACCTTTTCTATGAGGCATGATCTTGTTGATCTTCTTCCAGAGTTTATTCTTAGGCTTGAGACTGTTCATTGAATATTACTCCAGTCTGATCTTTAATATTTTTACAGACTCAAGTAATACAATACAAAATACAGATTTAGACTATCATACAACTAAATCTTAGGATTGTCAATATGACTTAGTCTTTTTATAGTACAGGAATGTCTTGCACAATAGATGTGGATTCTAACCTACCAAATCAGATTAAAGACTCGGGATTAGGTCAAGTTATTTCCCTAGAAGTCAAAAATCTTGATATGGACCTCAATACGCACGTGTTGCAGGAATGAGAGGGTATTAAAGATGATTTCTTCCATGATGGGTATATGTATCTTGAGAGTCGTACATTCACAGAGGATAATTCAGTGGAGGATATGGATTAAAAGTTTATGAAGGAAGTGTGATCTGAGTAGGTCATGGATGATTATGCTTTCATATTTAACTTGCATGATTAAAAACATAAAATTTTCATTACAAACAAATCTTTTTGATTTAATGTCTTACACTGAAATGATATGTTTTTTGATGAGTACTCATCTCTCTACCCCTATGCTACTGTTTGGTATGTGTTTGAATCATAAAATTAATATGTGTGTATCTGTTTTATCACCTGGGTATAATTAAATTTAATATTTATTATTTCAAAGGTTCATAAACTAATTTTTTGAGAATTAAACATGGGTTTGGTAATAATTGCGCACATCTCTATAACTATGTCTTTTCAATATTTGTTTTCAATCGTGCACTTAATATGTGTGCATATGTTAATTTTTTGAATAGAATAAAATTTAATGTTGTTTTTTGGGACTAATAATTTAAAATTTCATTATCTTTTTTTATATTATATTAATTTGTTTTACACTACACTAGATAAAATTATAAAATTGATAATGTTATTTTAAAAATAATTGGGTTAAATACAATATTTTGATTATATTTGTATTTTAATTAGTCGATTCATAACCTTACAAATAATTAAATCAATACTCTTAAGTTATAGATATGACATCTTAGATTGTATATTTAAGTTTTTGATGGATTTTTGATTTAAAAATTATAAGTTTTTTTTAAAAGAAAAAGAACTATTTGTAATATAATTGCATAGTTATTATAATTTATGTAGCTGAATTTAAAAAATAAATTTAAAAATCAGATCAAGAGTAATATAAGAATTGATTAGTTTATTATTTGTTAAATACTTTTTAATTTTAAAAAGTTAATTTTATAAATAAATATGTTAGCATGTTTAAAAATTAATATTGCATTATAAGACTATTAAGATGTTAGGCCCTTAAATAACTATAGCGGGGTGAATATAGTTAATACAATCAATTCGACAAAACTTCAACAGAATCAACAGTTTTTATATTAACAGATAAAAATTGATTACAAACGTACTCTCTCGAAAGGATGAACAATTATCCTTGAGAGTTACTAGGTTATGTGAAGATATAACAATGTTCGCAATGCTTATAGCATGAACCTAATATGTTCTTTATATGGAGCACAAGTACACAATGTATAAGGAATCCTATTTATTAACAACAAGAAAACCTAATACAATGCTTCTGAGATAAAGTCCTTCACTGCTTTGAGTTCATATTTCATTTTCCTTATCGAAGATCAACTGATGTGACAAATACTGATTACATCATCCATTGATATCATCATCCGTTGATATCATCATCATCCATTGATATAAGTTCTGATGTGAACTTCTGATAGTTTCTGCTAATATCATTAATTGCTCCTAACAATCTCCCCAACTTTTTCATTATGGAAATATGGACAAGTTCCAGTTGATGATGTCAAAACTATCTATATACATGAATCAAGTATGCATATTCAATCTTGCTTCAGTGAATATCATACTTTACTCTTCATTCTGAACTTTAACACAGTCTGGAAAATCTTCAAGAAACTTCCTCAGCAGATTCTCTTCCATAACATCCAAATACCATTGCATCATCTGTTTATGTTCCCTCAGTTCAACTATTGATTCATCATTCTGATAGATGGCAGCCCTGAGATAATATAACTTTGAATTTCCAAGAGATAGATCATCCAGCTCCAGAAACCCAATTTTCTTTCCATTAGGTTTAAAGGTTAAAACTTTAGTCCCTAGACTCATTTCTATCTTGACTCCTCCAATAGGCATATCAACAGCATATTCAGATTGGTCAATGTACTTTGGAATGTAGTTTGATTTATAAGGCATTCCTTTCTGCTTTAAATGTTTCAGGTTCTTTATGAATGCAGACCATCTAATAGTTGCAGAATTAGTTAACTTGAGAATTGTAGCAATAAGTTCCAATTCCTGCCATGGTTTTGTCTCTTAACTGTTCTTGATTCAGCCTTAAACTTCTCCCAGACTCCTGAAAATAGATTATTTTCTCTTCAGTATGATCACTAACAATTTGCACTGATATGATCTTCTGTAAGTCTTCAAGCATGTCTCCAATTTCTGTCAAATAAGAATTCTTTCTTAGAGTCAAAGCATGTCCTACAAATGGATCATCAGCATTTAATCTTCCAAGACCACTTGTGATTCCAGGTTGTCTAAATCGAGAACTTCCACTATAAATCTTCTTTAATATTTCAGAAGAATCTCTTCTAGGTGTTGGTTTCTTGCTTCCCCATAGTAGCTTCTTCTTTTCTTCAAAGTAAGTTCTGGTTTATCAGAGACTATGTCTTCAGAATCACAATTTGATAAATCTGCTTGAATTGGGTTTAAGAAATCAACAAGATGAGTAGAATCAGAGGTTGTGATTGGTTGAATAACAGCTTTTTTAACTTGAGCAATGTCAGAGGTCAATTTAATTTTATCAGCCCAGTCAGCTCCATAAATCTTCCTTCTTTGATGAGCTTGGCTGATTTCTTCTTCTTCACACTTTTCTTCAGTATCATAAGCTTGAACTACGGTATAGATTGGATCTATCAGTATTTGAGATTTAGTTTCCTTAGACACTGATTTCTTCTTTGCAACAACTTTGGCTTTAGGCTTTGAAATCTTTGACTTCTCTCCTATCTTCTCTTTTCCTTTAAGCTTCTTGTTAGCAGTTAAAATAACTTGTGATCTGAGAGATTTTTGATCTTCATCCTGACTGATTTCCCTTATAACTCCATTTGCCTTAGCTGTTCAAGATCAACTCCATGATTTTCTCTTTCAAAGATTCTTCTACTTACCTCAGAGTCAAGTACTCGAATCTTTGTATCCTTGTAGAACAGAGTTGTATTTCTTCCTTTTACTTTCAGAATTTGAAGATATTGACTTGCTTCAGCACCAACTTCTATCTCCATAATACCCTGGTCTTCATTAGCAGCAGTTGTGACCTGTAAATATTGTTGCACTTTTGTAGTCATAGTCAAATCTTTAACTATTATTCATTTCTCTTACTCTCTCCACCTTGTCTAGATTGAAATCTAGTGATTGCTTTTGATGAACCACTAACTCCAACTAGCTCTTCACCTCTTCTCCTTTCACTATCCTTCTATCCCCCCGTATTACCTCCATCAGAATTTTCATCATCGGTATTTGTCAATGTCAGTTGTTTGCATTTAGATTTAACTATTTTCTCCCCCTTTTTGGCATCATCACCAAGCAATAGAGAAAGAATCAGTTCCATTGAATTATGTACTTCTGTAAGTTGATTAGACATTTGAGCTTGTTTAGCTTCCAACCTAGCTTGACTGGCTTCAATTGCAGTTTTCCTGACAAGTATTGGTGCAATTAATTTCTGAATTTCCTGATGAGTATTCAACCTTGAAGCAATCAATGATTCTTTGATCTGATTGATTTGAGAAGTAGTTGCCTCTTGAGCTGTATGTGAGGATCTGACAACTAAAGTTGATGCTTTCAGATGATTCAGCATATCAGGATTCTTAATCTTCTATTCTGCTGTTTTCATATGTGCAACAACTTTTGTTCTGGAAATAGGATATGTATCATCTTTCCAATGAGCATTCCAGAGATTACTAAAATAATCCTTGTCCTTCTTAGCATCTAACTCTTTCATTTTCTGTTATCTCACATGCATAGACATATCTTCAGGGAAGAAAAGATCATCCTCAAGATCTATAATAGCATTAGAAATATTAGCTTCTTCACCATCATTAGATTCTTCAATAGCAATTGGATTTTGCACTAATTGTTGAACTTCATCACCAACTTCAGCATGTAGAATATAATTAGAAATTGGTGCAGAATATGATCCAGCAGCTTCAGAAGCTTCCATACCATCAGCAGTTAACTCCACATCTTCAAGTATCGTATATAAATGAATTGGAGCCTCAACATTGAGTTCCAGGACCTCAGTTCTATGTTGTGGTGATTCTGAAATGGATGAAACTTTATGAATGGACTGCTACTTCATCTTCAGCAACAACGGGGATTTTCTCAGGTGATGGAAAATTAGAGTAAATGGACTATTTTCAACAAAAATAGGGATTGTCTCATGTGGTAGAATAGTAGAATGTATAGACTGCAAGAAAGTATTAGTACTTAGACTTGCTGGGAGATTAACAGCACTTGGCACATCAGAGTTTACTCGAGGTTCAACAGATTGTTTTCTAGCATCTGTTTCTTTAGTACTCTGTACACCTGAAAACATATAGAAAATAAAAATTAATCTCTTTATTCTTTTAAAGTAGTCTCACTACTCCTCACACCACACATCTCATGACTTTTAATAGTCAGAGCTTCCTCACAAGGATAACTAAATACTATCTCTCATCTACCTCTCCTTTTTCCAGGAAGGATCTTGTCTCACTTTAATTCTATTTTTCTCTCAATCTTTCACACATCTCACAGAAAAAGCTCAGAAAGATTGTCATATAAAATTAAGAGGTGTCTAAAGAAGGGTGATCTATGGTTATACAACTAGAGGTAGTCCTTAAATAAGGTCTAAAAGTAAGCATACCAACAGGATTTGTATCATGAAAAAATAAATGCTGAAAAGACTAAATCAGTATTTAGAATAAATGCTAATAAAGTAATAACAGTATTTATACCTTGTGAGTCTGAAGACACAATTACACTCACAGTTAACACTGTGGTTATGACAGTTGTTCATCAATAATGAGAATCTCTATTTGAATTGAAGAGGATTTGATCAGGTTACTGTTATGTATCATGATCTCAAACCTTATTCTTCTTGCAAAGAACTAACATTTGAATGTGTTTATTAAAAGCTCTTACAGAGTCTTCAGAAAAACTAATGAAACCTCGGTGTCTCAATTAGTATCATTAAGATCTATCTCATCAAGTAGTCTCTAACCAACTAAATGTTGTTTCTGAGTGGTGAGCATAATTTCAAGAATAATGTCACTTGATTTTTGGCAACATTTGAGAAATACATTCAAGTGTTTCAGTTGTGAGAAGAAATTTAAGATATAATATGTGTTATTTTAAGAAATGTGTTAGGTCACACTTTCACTGTAGAGGGGGTGAATACAGTGTTTATTACAATCAAATCAAACTTCAAGAACTTATGTAACAGAAAACAAACTTTATTTAAACAATAAACTCTGTTACAATCTGGAACTGTTATCTCTCAGTGATGAACAAAATATCACGAGAGCTGCTAGAGTTATATTAAATAATATTCTCGATAATGATAACACTTATAGTGTAAACCCTATGTCTGTGTTTATATACTACACAGTTACAAGATATTCGCTAATTGATATGGAATATAATTCTGCTTCCTAAAATATATCAATCAGATATCTTCTATTCCAAGTATTCCATTCTTCACGGAATTCCTTCTTCATGCATATCTCTTCTTATGTTTATCTTGATCTTCTTAACTTTAATCAGCTACTGTCCTTATCTGATCGTCCTTCAGCACTTAAGTTCTGACATCTATCTCCTGATAACATAAGTACTGATATCCCTTAAGTTCTGACTTCCAGTATAAGTACTGATCAGTTAAGTACTGATTTGTTCTGTTCAAATAAGATCTGAAATCTAAACATAAAACATATTAGCCATGACATTATCAAATATATCTAACAATCTCCCCCAACTTGTAAATTAACAAAATATACAAGTTTAACCGATATTTGATGATGTCAAAAACATTAAGTACAAATGCATGAGAAATAGACAAGATAACTACAACTTACAGTCCTTAAAGTTTTTACCAATTCAACTTCTGATAACAACTTCAATCTGTATAAATATCAGAATTTAAGCAGTTGTAGATCTTCGACTTGGCTTCATCATTTTCTGATCTCTCTGATGTCAGGAGTTGTTCTGAGATAATTCTTCAACAAACATTTCTCAGCATATCTGAGTTCATCAATCATTCTCCGTTTGACATCTTTAAGCTCTGCAGTATCTTCACCAGTTTGAAATATTGCAGCTCTGAGATCATTAATCTTTGCTTTTCTCAACTCCCGATCTAGTCTTATGACATAAGCTTTATTAGACTCTAGATTGAATTCAAGCCCCTTAATACCAAGATATGTTCTGATCTGTGCAGTATTAGGCTTCATATCAACAATATCACCATTGTGATTTCTGTACTTTGGAACATATCTGCTGTCAGACTTAACAAAATAAAGTCTTTTCTGTCTCTGAATCTGTTCCTTTAAGTAGTTTGCAGCAGTCTCTGTTATTCTGTCATCCACTTGAAGTAAGAACAATACATGCTCCAATTCTTCAAAATACTTCAACGGAATGGCATTTTGTCTTATATGATAAACCCTACCATCTGTCATGAAATACAACATGATGTATTCTTTCAAGTAGGTATGGTAAACCATCTGTACAGATTCTAGTTGATTCAATCTCTCAGGAGTTGCTCCAATACCTGGTTCACTCAAGGAAGTTGGATCATCGGTAGTGTTGTGTACTCTTCTTTCATCAGCACTTCCCAATCCAGTTTTATCTCTAGCTTCCTTTCCAGTAACTACTCTTGCTTCAAAACCACTTGAAGTAGTCTTCAAAGATTGAGTCTGTTTTGCTTTAGTGAATCCTGATAGGAGTGTTTTAGATTTATTTTCTGATATCAAGTTAACTTGAGCACTGTCAGAGGTTACTTGCTTCTTCTGAATATCAGAACTTACAATTTCTTGACTCTGAACAACTTGAGCCATGTCAGAGGTTGTTTTAAGAACTTTTCTTGAAGTCAGAGCAAGATTATCTTTTCCATCAGTAATTTCTTCTTCCTCAGGAGGTACATAAGGCTTGATAGGTTCACCAACCTTTTCTTTACCCTTGGATCTTGGATCTATCTGTGGTTGTGATCTAGCCAAAGTTTCTTCCGTATGTATCCTTTCTTTGATCACAATGCCTTTAGGTTTTGGAAGTAACTTTTTATCAGAAGCTTCAGATTTAGATGTGACTTTCTCTGATTTAAGTCTGGCTTCTTCTTCCTTTAAACTTTCCAAGTCCATCGCTGGATTTTCTTGAAGAAATAACTGTCTTGACATTTCCTCATCAAGATCTAGAAGTTCATCAGAACTTATCCTTTTACCAGCAGCAGAACTTATTCTTTTCCCAGTATCAGAACTTGTTCTGTGACTAGCTTGTCTTGATGTAAACCTTCTACCTTGACTATGACCACTACCCATTCCAGAGTTTCCTTGGTCATCTTTTCCATCATCCTTTCCTTGCAGTGACTTGTTGGTTTTGCATTTGGACTTAATTACCTTCTCCCCCTTTTTGGCATCAGCAGGTAATAAAAGAGAGATAAGTAGTTCCACTGAGGTCTGGATTTCAGTAAGTTGCAATTGCTGAGAAGCTTGATTTGTCAGAATTTGATCAATCTGAGCTTGTTGCTTCTCTTGAGTTTTCTCAATATAAGCAACCCTGTCAATGGTAGGTTGGAAGAACTTTTTCTTATCAAGTTTCCAAACTTGTTCCTGTTTAATAAAGTTCTCCTGAATCTTGTGTAGCTCTGCATGAGTGTTGGAATGAAGACCTTGTAGATGTTTAGTACTCAATGCAGTGACTCTAAGCTGGATTTTAAAATCATCAGAATGTAACATTTCATTAGCTTTAGTCAAGTGCTCAGCAAGATGTAAAGCATTTGGAACACATGAAACTGAGTTCCATTCCTTAGTCCACTCCTGACCTGCAGGAGTTTCACTCCAAGGTACTGGTGTATCCCTGATAACAAACTCCTTTAGCAGTTCAGACTTAGGAAGAGTCAGTGGAGGAGTATGTCCTGAAGGACCTGCTGCATCAGCATCTACAGTTGTAGCAGCTTCACCAGTATCTCCAACATTTGCAGCATCAGAACTTAAAGAATCAGTATCTTCTGATAAGACAACTGTATGAGTAGCAATGGAGGCTTCAACATCCTCTAATTGCTGATCTGATACTAAGTTCTGATCAACAGCCATATCCTGATGCTCACCTAAAATCTGATCATCATCTTGATGCAGAGAAGGTGTTAGTGATAACTCAGGAGTTTGAACAGCATCAGTAACAGGTGTTGTGGAAGGATTATTTGCTGTTGGAGCTTCTAAGAAAAGTATTTCAGGCACAACCAAGTTCTGAATATCAATTTCAGCACTTGTGCCTGGATCAACAAGAGATATAGAAGGTGAATTAGCCTTGTCAGATACAGGTTCCTGAGATGGAGTTGATGGAGAAGAAGTGACTGGAGCAAATTCCTTGTCTTGTGAGATCAGAGATTCCTGATCCCCTTCCTTAGCTGCTTCCTCCTCATCATCTGAAACTGGCCTCTGTGCCCTCTGTTTCTTGTACTTTCTTGTTGATTTGGATTCCTTGGGAGTTGCAGGAACCGTCATACGTCTAAGCCTCTTGAGAAGCCTAGAACCCCCAATTGCAGAATCCTTCTGAGAAGTTGCCTTCTCAGCTTCATCTATCATAGGTTCTGAAGATGGAATCGGATCCTCAGAATCTGATTCATCTCTCAAAGTAATCCTCCTCTTCTTCTGAGATGTTTGAGGAACAGTCTTTGTTCTCTTTGGCTTAGAGGATGTAGGCTTCACAGTAGGTGCTGAAGAAGAAGGTTGAGCATTCTGTGAAGTGGAGAGATAGGATTTGAGATAAGTTCTGAGGGTAGGTTGAGTAGAATTAGAGGTAGGGACTGAGGTTGATGGATTTTGGTTATGGTGAGTTGGTTTAACATTTGAGTAAACAGATTTGTAAGTAGCTGGATCAGCATTTACCAGAATCTGTTTCACAGACTGAGGAATCTGTAATTGTCGCACCATTGATTTCTTTGTGTCAGCATTTATCAGGTCGTTAAAGTACCTTTTTGCAACCTTAAAAGGTGGGGTTTGAGTGCTGACTAACTGGGGTTCAGCAGTACAATACGTATAAATAAGTTGACAGAATCTAGCAAAATAAACAACATCTCGATCCTCTGTCATCCTATCCCCAATAAAACCAATTATTCCAGTTGCAAAATCAAAATGAGTTTGATGGATAATAGCATACCCGATGTGCTGACTCAGAATTGGGATGGCATCAAAATTTGAACACTTGTTGCCAAAAGCCTTGGTGATGCAATCGAAGAAGAAACTCCATTCTCTTCTGATATTAGCCCGTTTCAACTGTCCAAGTTTCGTCAGACTCTTTTCATATCCCAAATCAGTCATTAACCCCTGAAGTTCTGATTCCTCTGGTATAGAGAAAGTACAATCTTCTGGAAGATGTAATGCTCTTCGTACTGTACCAGGAGTGACTACATAGGAAGAATCACCCACTTGGAAGATAATACTGGGAGTTCCTCGTTGACCACCATCATCATAAACTCCAGTCCTCCAGAACCGCAGAACTTGTTGACTTGAGAATAATTCAGGCTGAGTTAAGGCGTACCCAACCTCACTATGTGCAAGAAGATCTTGCACAAAATGCAATTCAGATGGAGCTTCAGCATGATCAAGAATTGCAGCATAGTTGTTTGGAACAAACTTTGCTCCATCAATGATTAAATCCTTTGGTGCCATGTGAAAAAATATTGAAATTCAAGTATGCCTGTTAGGTGTTTGAGATAATGTCTGTATGAAAAACCAACGTGAGAAAGAATGAGAAAGAGAGTAAAAGTAAGAAGAGAGATAAAGTATAAAGAAAATAAAAGATTAAGGAAATCTTCTCTCTGTTGTTCTTATACTCGAAGAAAAATGTTACCGTTGGACACCTGTCAGACATGCAGTAATAACGGATAGTTACTGGGCTCGAGAAAACAGGAATGATTACTTACCCAGTTGCCTTGTTTCAAGGAAAAACCATTTCAGTTATCAAGAGACACAGTTTTTCCACTTCAACATTTCGAAATTAATCTGAGACTGTTACCAAATTTTACTCATAAATAAGTCAAGTAAAGGGTTAGACTGAAAAATCAGAACTTAGACCTATACCAGAACTTAACAGTCATCAGAACATAATGTCTTAACTCGAACAAGGAATATCTATCTTAGTAAATACTCATACAAGTTCTTAGTTATGAACGTCAGAACTTAATCATCAGAACGTGTACCTAGAACTTGTCCTCAGAATTTGTGCAGAAGTGACACAATGACTGTTTATCTAAAATAACATAGACCACCACAGAAATTTCATCATTCATATGGAGTGATGTGTGTGTGCATTAAGCTAAATAACAGACAAAGAGTAAAGTCTGATCTACTTCAGTACATCTTAGAAATAAGTCATAATTAAAATTTTGCTAAAGAGCTGTCATTATCCTGAAACCTACTGATAAATGAGTTCATGCATGAGTTCACCTCTACTGTTTTTGTGCTAATTTTATGCATCTTTTGAAATTCTATTTTACAGAGGCTTCTCAGTGTAAGTGAGTCACGACTGTTTATTAGAATTTATGCTATTATCAGAGTATTTCTCCAGTAATCATAGAGTGTGAAAAGTCACCAAGAAAATATTTTGCTTTTCTAATGCATATTTACTTAATACCAGCAATGCACTTGGGTCGTCCCTTTCACATTTTTACTCTAGATCTCAAAGGAGTACCTGATATTATTCTTTGATTCTTTTCTTTTTCTTTTGATAAGTGAGGTTTATCAGCACTTAGTACATTCAGCAGTTTTACTAGAATCAGAACTTAAACAGATGAGTAGCATTATTCTAATTTGGGACTTAGTAATAAGATATACAAAGTAAACTTAACTAAGCTCAGTTATCAGAATTTGCTTGTGTCATAAGATTTCCACAGAAATAATTACTTCTTTCATGGGATCATTTGTTTATTGAAGACTAGTAGGTCAGTATCTAGCACAGTTATCCTCATAGGATTGAATAGTTACTGAAACAGACATATCACTTATCAGAGTTTAGAAACATATATCAGACAACAGTCAGTACTTAAAGACATTTATCAATTAATGCACAGAATATACAAAGAGATTAATTCTGTAAATACTGATCATAAAGTCTGATAACATAGAACAAGTTTAAGCAGATTTAGAGAAAGAACCTGAAATCATTCCAAGTTCATTTACCAATTTTGAAAAGGTAGCTTCACACAGTGGTTTTGTGAAGATATCTGCTACTTGTTGATCTGTGGGAACAAAATGCAATTCCACTGTACCTTCATCCACATGTTCCCTGATGAAATGGTACCTGATGCTGATGTGCTTTATCATAGAGTGTTGAACTGGATTACCTGTCATAGCAATAGCACTTTGATTATCACAGTAAATAGGGATTTTGAAATACGTTAACCCATAATCTAGTAACTGATTCTTCATCCAGAGAATCTGTGCACAGCAGCTTCCTGCAGCAATATACTCTGCTTCTGCAGTTGATGTGGAAATTGACTTTTGTTTCTTGCTATACCAAGAAACCAACCTGCCTCCAAGAAATTGGCAGCTACCACTTGTGCTTTTCCTGTCAATTTTGCAACCTGCAAAATCTGCATCTGAGTAACCTATTAATTTAAAATCTGATTCTCTAGGATACCATAATCCTAGATCAGCTGTTCCTTTAAGATACTTAAAGATTCTTTTTACAGCTGTTAAGTGAGGTTCTCTTGGATCTGCTTGAAATCTTGCACAAAGACAGGTAGCAAACATGATATCTGGTCTACTAGCAGTTAGATAGAGAAGTGAGCCAATCATACCTCTGTAATCAGTAATATCTACTGAATTACCAGTATCCTTATCCAGTTTTGTTGCAGTGGCCATGGGAGTGGATGCACTTGAACAGTCTTGCATTCCAAATTTCTTCAGCAAGTTTCTGGTGTACTTAGATTGACAAATAAAAGTTCCTTCTTCACTCTGCTTGACTTGAAGGCCCAGAAAATAACTAAGTTCTCCCATCATACTCATCTGATATCTTGACTGCATTAGGTTGGCAAACTTTTTACAAAGTTTGTCATTTGGAGACCCAAAAATAATATCATCAACATAAATCTGGATCAGAAGTAAGTCCTTGCCATGGTTGAGATAGAACAATGTTTTGTCAATAGTTCCTCTGTTGAATCCACTTTCCAGAAGAAACTGAGCTAAAGTCTCATACCATGCTCTAGGAGCTTGCTTAAGTCCATAAAGTGCTTTATCAAGCCTGTAGACATAATCTGGATGTTTGGAATCTACAAAGCCTGGAGGTTGTTCAACATATACTTCCTCTTCCAATTCTCCATTGAGAAAAGCACTTTTCACATCCATTTGAAAGACAGTAAACTTTTTGTGAGCAGCATAAGCCATGAATATCCTTATGGCTTCTAACCTAGCAACTGGAGCAAATGTTTCATCATAGTCAATTCCCTCCTGTTGAGAATATCCTTTTGCAACCAGCCTTGCCTTGTTCCTTACAATTATGCCATCACTGTCAGTTTTGTTTCTGAATACCCACTTTGTACCAACAACCGATCTATTCTTGGGTCTTGGCACTAAGGTCCAGACTTTGTTTCTTTCAAATTCATTCAACTCTTCCTGCATTGCTTGCACCCAATCAGCATCTTGAAGAGCTTCTTCCACTTTCTTTGGCTCAGACTGAGAGAGAAAAGAATTGTAAAGACATTCATTCGAAGTACCTGTTCTAGTTCTGACACCTGCCTCAGGATTTCCAATTATTAAATCAGGTGTATGTGATTTTGTCCACTTCCTTGCAGATGGAAGATTTTCTCTAGAACTGGATGCTCCCCCATGATTCATGCTGTCTTCGGTTTCATTTTCTGATGCTCCCCCTGAAACTATGCTCTCTGAGTTGGATCCTTCAGTATTTAGATTTTCAGCACTGTCAGTACTTGGCTTATCAGAACTTGACGAATCATAATTTGAAGAGCCAGATGTATGTTCTGATGCTTCTTGAGATGTGATAATATCTTGAGTATGCTCCCCCTGCATTGGTGCATCTTCCTTTGACGTAGTCACCACAGTTTCAATAACATCAGAGTTTAATCCATCAGAATTTACAGTATCAGGACTTAGACTGTCAGGACTTGAGATATCAGAATATGAATCTTCATTTTCAAATCTCAGCTTATCATGATCAATGCAATCTTCAAGTCCAGTGATCTTCTTGTCATCAAAAGAGACATTGATAGATTCCATGACCACTTTTGTTCTCAAATTATAGACTCTGAAGGCTTTTGTAGAAAGTGGATATCCTACAAAGATTCCCTCATCAGCTTTTAGATCAAACTTGGATAGCTGTTCAGGATGAGTCTTGAGAACAAAACACTTACATCCAAATACATGAAAGTATTTGAGATTTGGCTTCTTGTTCTTCACCATCTCATATGGTGTTTTTCCATGCTTGTTAATGAGTGTTGCATTTTGAGTAAAACAAGCAGTCTGTACAGCTTCAGCCCAGAAATAGGTTGGAAGCTTTGCTTCTTCAAGCATTGTTCGTGCAGCTTCAATTAGAGTTCTATTCTTCCTTTCAACAACTCCATTTTGCTGTGGAGTTCCAGGAGCAGAAAATTCCTGCTTTATTCCATGATTTTTGCAGAACTCTTCCATTATCAAATTCTTGAATTCAGTGCCATTATCACTCCTCAAAATTTTCACAGAATCTTTAATCAATTTATCCAGATGTTTGACATGATCAATCAGGATAGATGCAGTTTCACTTTTTGTGTGCAAGAAATACACCCATGTGTATCTGGTGAACTCATCTACTATGACCAACGCATATTTCTTCTTTGCAATAGACATGACATTCACTGGACCAAATAGATCAACATGAAGCAGATAATAAGGCTCAAGAATTGATGATTCAGTCTTGCTCTTGAACGAAGATTTTCTTTGTTTAGCCTTCTGACATGAGTCACAAAGACCATCAGGAACAAACACTGATTTTGGCAGTCCTCTCACAAGATCTTTCTTGATCAGTTCATTTATCTTGTTGAAGTTTAAATGAGAGAGTTTCTTGTGCCAATTCCAGCTTTCTTCAATTGAGGCTCTACTCACTAAACAGATTGCAGAACCATCAGAACTTGTTGAAAGCTTAGCTTCATAAATGTTACCACGCCTGAATCCCTTCAGAACAATTTTTCCTTTAGATTTACTAACTATTTCACAATGTTCTGCAAAGAAATCAACATGATAACCTCTGTCACAGATTTGACTTATACTCAGTAAGTTGTGTTTAAGTCCTGAGACCAGAGCTACATCTTTAATAATGACATTCCCAAGATTGATATTGCCATATCCCAAAGTTTTTCCAATGTTGCCATCTCCATAAGAAACACTTGGGCCTACTTTCTCCACAAAGTCTGATAGCAGGGCCTTATTTCCAGTCATATGTCCTGAACATCCACTGTCCAGAACTAAAATATTTTTCCTGTTGCCCTGCAATCAAAAAGACCACTAATTATTAGTTTTAAGGACCCAGACTTGCTTGGATCCTTTGGCCTTTTTAGGTTTGTTAACATTTGCAGCGGATTTAACATCAGATTTTATGTTAACAGTTTTCTTATCAGAACTTATACTAGAAGGAACAACATAAACTTTCTTTAAAGAAGGTTTTATTTGATAATAATCATAGTACAAACTATGATATTCCTTACAAGTATAAATGGAATGCCATAAACTACCACAATGAAAACAAGGATTTTGTGGTTTGTATCTAACAGACTGACTCTTAACTCCTGACTTTGTAGATAAGGAGTTAATATTCTTATTCTTCCTGCAAAAAGAAGCCAGATGGTTAGAACTTCCACAGTTACGACATGCTTTCCTAGGAGCATCAGGAACAGATTTATAGTTATTGCTTTTATTCACACCTTCCTTTCCATTCCTGTTTTTCCTAGGTGATTTTACCTTGTTTGCATTCTTAACATCTTTCAGCTTATGCTTAAGCTGCTTCTTTGTCATTAAGCCTATGTTAACTTCAGCTGTCTTTTCCTGTTTTAGTTTGTCAGAAGCTAATTTCTTTTTAACTTCTGATTTCTCATTTTCGGATTTTTCAGTTACAAACTTAACAGGTTTTAACTTCGGCTTTTGCTTATCAACAGGCTTAATTTCTACAGTTCCTTTTTTATTTTCTCCATAGCCTAAGCCCTCTTTCCAGTTTTCACTGCTTAGCAAATTTTGAGTTGTTTTGCCAGAGTTAGTCCAAGTTCTGATAATCTCTTTCTCCTTTTCTAACTCAGTTTTTAGAGATTCATTCATTTTTAGCACTTCATCCCTAACATAAAAAGCATCATCTCTATCCTGCTGAGTTTGATGAAACATGACTAACTCTTTTTCTAAGAAATCATTTCTTTTCCTAAAAGCAAGATTTTCAGAAGTTAATCTTTCACATGTTAAAGTTTGATCTCTATAACTAACAAACATGGTTTTAAGATATCTTCTCAACTCATTAATATCATCAGTATGAAAAGCATAAGTAGTCTGAGGTACCTTTGTTTCAGCAGCTTCAGAACTGCTCTCAGAACTTGATTTATCAGCATTTGCCATCAATGCATAGTTCTCCTCACTTTCAGAGTCTGAGGTGTCTGTCCAGCTTTTCTGCTTTGTGACAAGAGCTTTGCCTTTGTCATTCTTGGTTTTCTTGCAATCAGGAGATATGTGGCCTTTCTCACCACAATTATAACATTTAACATTAGCATAATCTCCTCTGTCAGACTTTCCTCCTCTTCCTTCAGATCTTCTGAAATTCTTCTTATCAGAACTTATGCCTTTCCTGGAAAACTTCTTTCCCTTCCTGAACTTCCTGTATGCAATCTTTGTGATTCCTTTCACCATAAGAGCACACAGCTTCATCATCTCCTCATCAGCATCAGTTTCAGGCAAGCTTTCAGAATCTGAGTCATCATCACTCTCAGAACTTGATGACTCAGTATCAGATTTTATGATAAGAGCTTTACCCTTATCTTTCTTTGAGGAAGGTGGTTTGGGGGATTCCTCTTCAACCTTGAGAGCAACTGTCCTTGACTTTCCTCCTTTCCTCTTGCTTCTTTGTTCCATCTCAAGTTCATGAGTCTTGAGCATTCCATAGATTTCATCAAGAGTTGTTTCATCAAGATTGTAGTTGTCTCTTATTGTTGTTGCCTTCAAATCCCAACATTCAGGAAGAGCTAACAGGAATTTGAGGTTTGTATCTTCAAGATCATACTCCTTATTTACTAATGACAAGTCATTCAAGAGTTTGACAAATCTATCATATACATCAGTCAATGACTCATTAGTCCTAGAGTCAAAGTGTTCATACTCTTGAGTGAGTATTGTCTTCCTGTTCTTCTTAACTGTTTCAGTTCCTTGACACCTTGTCTCCAGTGCATCCCATATCTCCTTAGCAGTCTTGCAGTTGATTACCCTGTTTGACATTACATTATCAATGGCACTATGCAATAAGTGACGTACCTTGGCATCCTTAGCAATAGATGCTATATCTTCAGCAGTGTAATCATTCTTTTCCTTTGGTACGGTCATTGCTGCTTCACCTGCAACTACAACAGCGAGCTTGGTAGGTTTGTGAGGCCCTTCCTTGATTCTATCAAGGTATTCTGGATCTGATGCTTCCAGAAACATGGTCATCCTTACCTTCCATATGGGATATTCAGATGGTCTCAATATGGGAACTCTGATAGTCTCATATCGACTCTGAGTTGATGTCTTTGATGATTCCTCAGTTTTGGTAGGCTTAGTTGGAGTTTCTGTGTCAGACATGATTGTGTTTGGATCTTTAACTGTATGTGTGTTAACAGATAGCTCTGATACCACTTGTTAGGTCACACTTTCACTGTAGAGGGGGTGAATACAGTGTTTATTACAATCAAATCAAACTTCAAGAACTTATGTAACAGAAAACAAACTTTATTTAAACAATAAACTCTGTTACCATCTGGAACTGTTATCTCTCAGTGATGAACAAAATATCACGAGAGCTGCTAGAGTTATATTAAATAATATTCTCGATAATGATAACACTTATAGTGTAAACCCTATGTCTGTGTTTATATACTACACAGTTACAAGATATTCGCTAATTGATATGGAATATAATTCTGCTTCCTAAAATATATCAATCAGATATCTTCTATTCCAAGTATTCCATTCTTCACGGAATTCCTTCTTCATGCATATCTCTTCTTATGTTTATCTTGATCTTCTTAACTTTAATCAGCTACTGTCCTTATCTGATCGTCCTTCAGCACTTAAGTTCTGACATCTATCTCCTGATAACATAAGTACTGATATCCCTTAAGTTCTGACTTCCAGTATAAGTACTGATCAGTTAAGTACTGATTTGTTCTGTTCAAATAAGATCTGAAATCTAAACATAAAACATATTAGCCATGACATTATCAAATATATCTAACAAAATGAGTGTGAACAACTTCCTTGAATAGAAAAATAAAGTCTCAAAAGTATGTCTTGAATAGACATTTTTGATAGTCAAGTACACTCAAAGATAATAATCCTCATTGGTTTAGAATTAAATGTTGGGATTTATGCATACACAGAAGTGTGGATTACAATTAAAACGCATAAAAAACCCATATTATCATATATAATTCGTGAATAAATCGAGGGATCAATTACTAACCTTTAAAAGCGATCCAAGAATAATGAGCGGAGATCCCTAGCAGCTGCTCCTCAAGTGTAAAGCACTCCACCGGTATCCACCAAGAGATCGAAGTAATGAAGGAGGAAGAGGTTGAGAGAAATAGGGTTGCCTCCTTTTATTTTCTTCTTGAAAATTAGGGTTTTTTTTGGTTGAGGCAAATAGGGTTTATAATAGTATATTTATAGGCAAAAATTTCAGCTGAAAATTTTCCCATAAAATATTATTATTATTAACCCTTTAATTGATTATTATCATTAACCAATTAACTAATAATTAAAACACCTTTTAATCATTAATCGTTTTTCTAAACAATTTAGAAAATAATTCTCACTTGATTTAATTTCCAAAAGTTAAATTCTTAATTAATAATATTAAGAACTTTTCTTAATTAATTTATATTTAATTAAATCTCATTTAATCAATTATTAAATTTGCTAATTAATTATTTATTTCATAAATAAATAAATACCAGCCATTATTAATTAATTCCTCCACCATTAAATTATTCTCTTTTACGGTGTGACCCTGTAGGTTCAATATTAAGCCGGTAGTAGAAATAAATAATAATAAAACTATTTTATCATTATTTATATAAATTCTCTAATTCATTAAATATGATTAATTAATAAATTAATCATATTTATTCTACATCGTGAGGGATACTTCTCAGCATATCGTGACGATCCGGATAATACGAATTCACTGCTTAGAATACCAAGAACCTATTCAGTGAATAGTTACCGTACAATCAATTCCTTCTACCCTGCAATGTCCCGATTAAATACAAGGCATGGATCGTGTGTCAAGCCTATCTAATTTAATCATATGTTTTCTTCTTAAATATGCCTAGTTCGTTTAATGCAAATTAGAAACTTCTTTCTAATTTCATTCACTCTGGCCAGAGATTCCTGAACTAGCATAAGTGGAATGGCATAGGACATTCTCTTCCTTCACTGGAAGGTATAGATCCTTTATTGATCATTCACTATCTTCGTGTACAAATTCCTACACCCAGAAGAGCCCTTAATATTGTCCCTGGAGACTGAGAACTAAACCAAAGTATAGTTCAGTGTACACAAGATGACTATGATAACCTCAAGTCTAAGGACACTTGTACAACTATCACTATATAAACAACTGCTGACACGTGAGTGAACTCCATCAGTTGTTCAGCTGTGCGAGTCATGTTCAGTGAACTTATTCTATAATAAGCACCTACATACTAGCTATAGTGTCACCATATAAAAATCTATGAGAACAGACATCCTTCATAATGAAGCAAACATAGTATGTACCGATCTTTACGGATTACTAATTACCAGTTAGTAATCCTACGACCAGAAACTATTTAAGTTCAGAGTTATCATCCTTTAGGTCTCATTATTATGATCTCATCATAATCCATAAAAAGCTTTACTCTAAACTATGGCATATCTTATTTAAACACTTAAATAGATAAAACCCGTAATAAAAACAAAATAAGTCTTTATTAATATAATTGAAATCAAACAAATTACATAAAAGTTATTCCTAAATCATCATACATGATTGGACTTAGGACACATCTCTTTCATTAAATCTTTCATAAATTTCTTCTTCAACAACAGTTACTTCCTGCAGTGTGCTCAATACATAATCCAGTAGCTGATTCTTCATCCACAGAATCTGAGCACAACAGCTTCCTGCAGCAATGTATTCTGCTTCTGCAGTTGATATGTAAATTGACTTTTGTTTCTTGCTATACCAAGAAACCAATCTGCCACCAAGAAATTAGCAGCTTCTTGAAGTGCTTTTCCTGTCTATTTTGCATCCTGCAAAATCAGCATCTCTGTAGTTAGTTATATCTATTGTAGAACCAACATTTATATCTAACTTGGTTGTAGTGGCCATGGGAGTTGATGCAGTTGAGCAGTCTTACATTCCAAATCTTTTGAGTAAATTCATGGTGAATTTGGATTAATTTATGAAGATCCCTTCATCATTCTATTTAACTTGTAACCCCAAAAAGTAACTCAATTCTCCCATCATACTCATTTGATACCTGGACTACATTAGCTTTGCAAATTTCTCATAGAGTTTATCATTAGTAGATCTAAAAATAATATCATCAACAAATATCTGTACTAATAACAAGTCCTTACCATGGTATTTATAAAAGAGAGTTTGTCAATTATACTTCTTGTGAAACCACTTTCTAGCAGAGATAGGGCAAGTGTTTCATACCAGGCCCTTGGAGCTTCCTTCAGTCCATATAGTGCTTTATCCAGTAAGTAGACATGATCTGGATACTTTGGATCTATGAACCCTGGAGGTTTTTAATATAAACTTCCTTTTCAATTTCTCCATTTAAAAATGCACTATTCACATCCATTTGGAACACCTTAAACTTCTTGTGAGCAATATAGGCAAGAAAGATTCTAATTACCTCAACCCTTGCAACTGGAGTCTGTATACCCCTCTATTTTCAACTCAGAACCACCAAAAACAAGAAAAATTTCCTTAATCCTTCTCAAGTACTTCAGGATATTTTTCACCGCTTTCCAGTGTTCTTCACCTGGATCGGACTGAAATCTGCTTATCACACTAAGTGAGTGAGCAACATTAGGTTGAGTACATAATATCGCGTACATGATAGATCATATTGCAGAAGCATAAGGAATCCTACTCATACGCTCTCTCTCCTCAGATGTCTTTGGAGACATTTTTTTGGAAAGAGAAACTCTATGGCTCATGGGAATGAGTCCTCTCTTGGAGTTTTCCATGCTATATCTCTTTAGCACTTTTTCGATGTATGTACTTTGGTTCAAGCCTAACATTCTCTTTGATCTATCTCTATAGATCTTCATTCCAAGAATGTAAGATGCCTCTCCCAAGTCCTTCATCGTGAAGTTTTTAGATAGCCACACTTTGACTGATTGAAGCATCGGTATATCATTCCTACTGAGAAGTATGTCGTCCACATACAGTATTACGAATGTTACCGCGGTCCCACTAACCATCTTGTAGATGCATGGTTTATCCATATTTTTGATGAAATCAAAATCTTTGATTGTCTCATCAAAACGGGTGTTCTATCTGCGAGAAGCTTGCCTCAGTCCGTATATGGATCGATTCAGTTTACAAACTAGATGTTCATTTCCTTTAGAAACAAATCCTTCTGGTTGTGTCATATACACATCCTCTTCAAGTTTCCCATTGAGGAAGGCCGTTTTCACGTCCATTTGCTAGATCTCATAGTCATAGTAAGCCGCAATCGCAAGCGAAATCCGAATGGATTTAAGCAAGGCTACCGGCGAATAGGTTTCATCAAAGTCAATTCCTTGTCTTTGTTTAAATCCTTTTCCCACTAGCCTAGCCTTATAGGTCTCCACCTGGCCATCTTTTCCAATCTTTCTCTTATATACCCACTTGCACCCAATAGGCTTAACACATTCAGGCGCCTCAACCAGATTCCACACTTGGTTGGCATACATGGAGTCCATTTTGGATTTCATGGCACTCTGCCATTTCTCTGAGTCATCACAACTCATAGCCTCATCACAGGTCATAGGGTCTTCTCCATCAATAAGTGACAAGTCATTGTCATTCTCAATGACAAGGCCGTAATACCTCTCAGGTTGACGAGACACCCTATTTGACTTACGTACAAACTGTTCTACAGAAGGTTGTACTTTCTGAATAGGTACTTCCTCTTGAACCGTTGTAGGTTGTGCTTCTTGAACTTCATTAAGTTCAACCTTGCTCCCACTGTTCCCTTCAAGGATAAACTGTTTCTCCAAGAAGGTCGCGTGTCTGGAAATAAACACCCTTTGTTCGGTGTAAAAGTAATATCCTAAAGTCTCTTTTGGATATCCCACAAACCTACATTTTACGGATCTTGATTCCAGCTTTTCAGGTTTAACTTTCTTGACAAAAGCTGGACATCCCCAAATCTTAATGTGTTTAAGATTTGGCTTCCTTCTTTTCCATATCTCATATGGAGTTTTCGGAATAGATTTAGAAGGTACCTTGTTCAGTAAATATGCTGAAGTTTCTAAGGCATAACCCCAAAGGGATACTGGAAGATCTGTATAGCTCATCATGGACCGAACCATGTCCAACAAAGTCCGGTTCCTCCTTTTAGAAACTCCGTTCAATTGTGGAGTTGCAGGAGGTGTCTATTGTGATATTATACCATTTTCTTTGAGATGATTTAGAAACTCCCCACTTAAGTATTCACCTCTTCGATCTGATCGAAGAAATTTAATACTCATTTTGGTTTGTTTCTCTGCTTCATATCTGTACTCTTTGAACTTTTCAAAAGCTTCAGACTTGTGTTTCATTAAGTACACATATCCAAACCTGGATTTATCATCCGTAAAAGTAATGAAGTATGAAAATCCTCCCATAGCTTGTGTTGACATTGGTCCACATACATCTGTGTGTATCAAGCCTAACACGTCTGCAGCTCTCTCTCCATATCCAGTAAATGGAGATTTGGTCATCTTACCCATGAGACAAGATTCACATACCGGATATGATTCAACATCAAATGGTTCAAGTAACCCATCCTGGTGTAAAGAGCGTAATCTTTTCTCACTAATATGACCTAGCCTACAGTGCCATAAATAGGTAAGATTTTCATCATCTCGTTTTCTTTTATTAATTTGTTCAATCTGAAGTAAATCATTTCCTAAGTCGCATACATACAAACCATTATTTAAAGTACCACATCCATAAAGAACATTATCTCTAAGAATAGAACATTCATTATTCTTAATAATAAATGAAAAACCATCCAAATCCAACATCGGAATATAAACAATATTCCTCACAATAGAGGGCACGTAATAACAATTATTCAAAATAATAGTCTTGCCCATAGGCATATGTAAACTAAATGATCCTACAGATATGGCGGCAACCCTTGCTCCATTGCCCATACGTAGAATCACCTCATGTTCTTCAAGAGTCCTACTTCCTTTTAGTCCCTGCAACGAATTGCAAATATGAGAACCACAGGCGGTATCTAATACCCAAGTAGAAATTTGACTTAGTGATATATTAACTTCGATCATGAACATACCTGCATCAGAAGGGGCAGTCTCACTAGCCTTTTCTTTTTCAACTTTGCAAGATAAGCCTTACAGTTTCTCTTCCAGTGACCCACCTTGTTACAGTGGAAGGAAACAACATTTCTTTTGGGGTCTACTTTAGCCTTGCTGGAGTAGGCTTACTCTCACCAATCTTTTTCTTTTTCTTGGGAAAGGTCCTCTTTCTTTTCTTGGAAGTTGAGCCTTCTCCAATAAGAAGAACAGAACTCTTCTTCAAAGGAAAATTCGACTCAGCAGTTTTCAATATGTTATGAAGTTCAGACAAGCTTACATCCATCTTATTCATGTGAAAGTTCACAACAAACTGCGAGAATGAATCTGGAAGTGATTGCAAGACCAAGTCTTGGCTCAGCTCCCTATCCATGGCAAAACCAAGTTGTCCAAGACATTCAATCAAATTGATCATCTTAAGTACATGGTCATTCACATATAATCCCTCAAACATCCTACAGCCGAACAGCTCCTTCGATATATCATATCGAGCTGTCCTCCCTGCCACATCATACACCTCTTGTAGATGCGCTAGGATAGTGTGAGCATCCATATGCTCATGCTGCTTCTGTAGCTCAATGTTCATGGAAGCTAGCATGATACATTGAGCAACATTTGCATCATCTATCCACTTACGATACACAATATGTTCATCATTTTGTGAATCGTCAGCAGGTTCAGCAAGCTTAGGTGAGTCAAGCACATATTCCAGCTTCTCAACCCTGAGAACAATTCTCAAGTTTCGAAGCCAGTCAGCAAAATTAGGACCAGTCAATTTTTGAGCATCTAGTATGCTCCGGAGTGATAGTGCAGAAGACATAACATATATAGTAAATATGTAAATGATAAACACATAACAACACTTAGCAAATATTCAATTTCATTTCAAAACACTATATGAATCGGGTTTTTATTCATAAGTGGATCCACTATTTTATCTAATTTATACAATCCCCTAAATGAAAAATTAAGCATTCATAATGCTAGTGGGAATAGGGATCCTACATTCCATCACACAACCTCGGCTGTAGCACGAAACACCATGTGATGTTCAATAAGCAGACAACTCTTATCAATTAGATCTTATGTTATTCCCTACAATATTTTAGCCTCTTAAATCATTGAGTCTCGGCTGTAGCACGACTCACTCAATATTTTAAGTCAAGTCAAACCCAACATCTTGTATAATTAAATTAGACTTCTAATAGCCCACGGCTATGGCACATAACGACCATTGGAACCCAATTTATCATACACATCTCATGTGATAGAAAAAACATCTCTTAATCTCAAAACCAAGCCCTCGGCTGTAGCACGAAACGACAATGTCTGAAAATAAGAACTCTACTTTCTATTATGCTGGAAGGCTATGACCGACACAATCCCGTTATGTCTTTGGCCAATTTACTACTTGATATTATTTTTAGGAGGGATTATATTATGTTACAACCATAATCATATTATAATGAGATTCTTCCTTTTAAATTAAATATTTCAAATCAATAATCGATAATTGGATGATTCCCAGATCGGGGGGAGCATTGTCAAGAGGCGTCACTTAATACCCCTTTCTTACAGATTGAAATCCGATTTTGACAGAATCATCCTTTCTCTCAAAATTGAAAATTCATATTTAATTACGTGTTTCACAGACACAAGAATCTCATGATCATATTCATAATATTTATATTATTATCATGGAACACTTCCACTAAGCCTAGATCGTCTAACATACGCCTTATGTCAATTAAGTTCACCTAAATCTATCATCGCATGATAACTCAAGCATATATCACATATAAAATATAAAAGAACATATATCTAGGCATGTCATAACATTTAACGCAATTATATACAAATGTACGAATTAATCATGCATTTAATATTATCAAATAATGCATTGAATACACTTTAAGGGCTATAAGCAGTTTTAAACTAATTTTTTTTAAATTAATAATTTATTCCAGAAGGTGTGTCTCGGAAAAACGAATCCAACGGTACCTTACACGTCTAAATCGGAGTTCGTATGTGTCCTAGGGAGCCAACATAAAAATTCAACCGCCTGACGACATCTGTTGACGTAATGCTGACGACATCTGCTGACGCCACGCCGACGTCATCTGCTGATGTCACGCCGACGTCATCTGCTGACGTCATCTGCCGACATCATCCGCTGACGTCATCTGCTGACTCAGCGCCACCTAATATTCTGCAGCCAATCAGAATCAGCCACGTGTATTATTAATGTCATTAATTAGAAAACTATTTTCTATTTGAATTAAACTTTAAAAAATTCAAAACAAATACTTTCGGGGATCTTAAAATTACAAAAAAAATATGTAAATTCTCAGAAAAATATGAAGAACCCAGATCTAAAATAAAAAGTACCATGTTTTAAATTTTTCGATTTAATTCATAATTAAATTGATATAGCCCTCAAATCAATAAATCGAATTAAAAATTCATATATGCATCAAAAATTCTGAAATTTTTACCATGAATCTAGATGCATACAACCTTTGCTCTGATACCATTGTTGGGATTTATGCATACACGGAAGTGTGGATTACAATTAAAACACATAAAAAAACCCATATTATTGTATATAATTTGTGAATAAATCGAAGGATCGATTACTAACCTTTAAAAGTGATCCAAGAATGATGAGCGGAGATCCCTATCAGCTACTCCTCAAGTGTGAAGCACTCCACCGGTATCCACCAAGAGATCGAAGTAATGAAGGAGGAAGAGGTTGAGAGAAATAGGGTTGCCTCCTTTTATTTTCTTCTTGAAAATTAGGGTTTTTTTTGTTGAGGCAAATAGGGTTTATAATAGTATATTTATAGGCAAAAAATTCAGCTAAAAATTTTTTCCATAAAATATTATTATTAATAACACTTTAATTGATTATTATCATTAACCAATTAACTAATAATTAAAACATCTTTTAATCATTAATCCTTTTTCTAAACACTTTAGAAAATAATTCTCTCACTTGATTTAATTTCCAAAAGTTAAATTCTTAATTAATAATATTAAGAACTTTTCTTAATTAATTTATAATTAATTAAATCTCATTTAATCAATTATTAAATTTTCTAATTAATCATTTATTTCACAAATAAATAATTACCAGCCATTATTAATTAATTCCTCCACCATTAAATTATTCTCTTTTACGGTGTGACCCTGTAGGTTCAATATTAAGCCGGTAGTAGAAATAAATAATAATAAAACTATTTTATCATTATTTATATAAATTCTCTAATTCATTAAATATGATTAATTAATAAATTAATCATATTTATTCTACATCGTGAGGGGTACTTCTCAGCATATCGGACTATCCGGATAATACGAATTCACTTCTTAGAATACCAAGAACCTATTCAGTGAATAGTTACCGTACAATCAATTCCTTCTACCCTGCAATGTCCCGATTAAATACAAGGCATGGATCGCGTGTCAAGCCTATCTAATTTAATCATATGTTTTCTTCTTAAATATGCCTAGTTCCGTTTAATGCAAATTAGAAACTTCTTTCTAATTTCATTCACTCTGGCTAGAGATTCCTGAACTAGCATAAGTGGAATGGCATAGGACATTCTCTTCCTTCACTGGAAGGTATAGATCCTTTATTGATCATTCACTATCTTCGTGTACAAATTTCTACACCCAGAAGAGCCCTTAATATTGTCCCTGGAGACTGAGAACTAAACCAAAGTATAGTTCAGTGTACACAAGATGACTATGATGACCTCAAGTCTAAGAACACTTGTACAACTATCCCTATATGAACAACTGCTGACACGTGAGTGAACTTCATCAGTTGTTCAGCTGTGCGAGTCATGTTTAGTGAACTTATTCTATAATAAGCACCTACATACTAGCTATAGTGTCACCACACAAAAATCTATGAGAACAGACATCCTTCATAATGAAGCAAGCATAGTATGTACCGATCTTTGCGGATTACTAATTACCAGTTAGTAATCCTACGACCAGAAACTATTTAAGTTCAGAGTTATCATCTTTTAGGTATCATTATTATGATCTCATCATAATCAATAAAAAGCTTTACTCCAAACTATGGCATATCTTATTTAAACACTTAAATAGATAAAACCCGTAATAAAAAGAAAATAAGTCTTTATTAATATAATTGAAATCAAATAAATTACATAAAAGTTATTCCTAAATCATCATACATGATTGGACTTAGGACACATCTCTTTCATTAAATCTTTCATAAATTTCTTCTTCAACAACAGTTACTTCCTGCAGTGTGCTCAATCCATAATCCAGTAGCTGATTCTTCATCCATAGAATCTGAGCACAACAGCTTCCTGCAGCAATGTATTCTGCTTCTGCAGTTGATGTGCAAACTGACTTTTGTTTCTTGCTATACCAAGAAACCAATCCGCCACCAAGAAATTGGCAGCTTCTAGAAGTGCTTTTCCTGTCCATTTTGCATCCTGCAAAATCAGCATCTCTGTAGTTAGTTATATTTATTGTAGAACCAACATTTAGATCTAACTTGGTTGCAGTGGCCATGGGAGTTGATGCAGTTGAGCAGTCTTACATTCCAAATCTTTTGAGTAAATTCATGGTGAATTTGGATTGATTTATGAAGATCCCGTCATCAGTCTATTTAACTTGTAATCCCAGAAAGTAACTCAATTCTCCCATCATACTCATTTGATACCTGGACTACATTAGCTTTGCAAATTTCTCACAGAGTTTATCATTAGTAGATCCAAAAATAATATCATCAACATATATCTGTACTAATAACAAGTCTTTACCATGTTATTTATAAAAGAGAGTTTGTCAATTGTACCTCTTGTGAAACCACTTTCTAGCAGAGATAGGGCAAGTGTTTCATACCAGGCCCTTGGAGCTTCCTTCAGTCCATAGAGTGGTTTATCCAGTAAGTAGACATGATCTGGATACTTTGGATCTATGAACCCTGGAGGTTTTTTAATATAAACTTCCTCTTCAATTTCTCCATTTAGAAATGTACTATTCACATCCATTTGGAACACCTTAAACTTCTTGTGAGCAATATAGGCAAGAAAGATTCTAATTGCCTCAACCCTTGCAACTGGAGCAAATGTTTCATCATAATCAATGCCTTCTTGTTGTAAATAACCCTTTGCAACCAGTCTTGCTTTATTCCTTATGATTATTCCATCACTATCAGTTTTGTTTCTAAACACCCACTTTGTGCCAACTACAGATCTGTTCTTTGGTCCTGGCACAAGAGTCCAGATTTGTTCCTTTCAAATTCATTGAGTTCCTCTTGCATTGCTGTAACCCAATCAGCATCTTGCAGAGCTTCTTCAACCTTCTTAGGTTTAGTTTGAGATAGAAAAGAATGGTAGAGACATGCATTCTAAGTGGCTTTTCTTGTTCTTACACCACTATCAGGGTTTCCAATGATTAAGTCAGGTGTATTTGACTTAGACCATTTTCTTGCAGATGGAAGTTGACTCCTTGAAGACGAACCTCCCCCTTGATCCATGAACTATCTATTATTTCTTTGATTAGCACCACTATTATTTCCCGATGCTCCCCCTGAATCAGTATTCCCATTTTTATCAGTATTTGACTCATCAGAGTTTGAGGAAAATGAGTCTGATAATCTTTCTACTGATACTTCTTGAGTTGAATCACTTGTAGTAATCTCTTGATGTGTGTCATATTGCTCCCCCTCAACATATGCTTCAGTGTTAGAAGAATTTCCACTATTCTGTGGAACATCAGAGCTTTGAGTGATATCAGGATTTACTGTATCAGGGTCAGGATTTAAAAGTTCAACATAAGGTACTTCATTTTCAAATCTCAATTTGTCATGGTCATCTGCATCTTCTAGACCTGTTATCTTCTTGTCATCAAAAGATACATGCATGGATTGCATGACTATTCTTGTTCTCATATTGTAAACTTTGAAGACTTTTGTGGACAATGGATATCCCATAAAAATTCCTTCATCCGCTTTTAGATCAATCTTGATCAGTTGCTCCGGATGAGTTTTGAGAACAAAACACTTACAACCAAAAATATAAAAATTCTTCAAATTTGGCTTCTTTCCCTTCACCATCTCAAATGGTGTTTTTCCATGCATGTTAATCAATGTGGCATTTTGTGTAAAGCAAGCAGTTTGCACAACCTCAGCCCAGAAGTAGGTAGGCAATCTTGCTTCTTCTAGCATGGTTTTTGCAGCTTCTATAAGAGTTCTATTCTTTCTTTTAACAACTCCATTTTGTTGTGGAGTTCAAGGAGCAGAATACTCTTATTTTATCCCCTTAAATTTGCAGAACTCTTCCATAGATCTATTCTTGAATTAAGTTCCATTATCACTTCTGATGATCTTCACTTTCTATGTTGATCCTTTTTCCAGCTCCCTCACATGGTCAAGAGGAATGGATAGAGATTCATCCTTGGTGTGCAGAAAATACACCCATGTGTATCTTGTATATTCATCAACAATTACGAGTGCATACCTCTTCTTGGAAAATGTTTTCAATAGCTTGACCAAAGAAATCAATATAAAGTAGATGATATGGTTCAAGAATGGAGGATTCAGTTTTACTCTTAAAAGATGTTTTCCTTTGCTTGGATTTCTGGTATGAATCATATAAGCCATTAGGAGTAAAAACTGTATTGGGCTATCCTCTCACAAGATCTTTCCTCACAAGTTCATTGATATTATTGAAGTTGAGGTGAGAAAGTCTTTTATGCCAGTTCCAGCTATCTTCCATAGATGCTCTACTCAGTAGACAAACTTCTGAATCATCAATACATGTGGAGACCCTAGCTTCATATAAACTACCATGACTTACACCAGTCATTGCCATCTTGCCATCAGACTTACTGACAATTTCACAATGCTCCTCATAAAAATTGACATGGTTACATCTATCACAGATTTGGCTCACACTAATCAGATTATGCTTGAGTCCTGCAACTACAGCTACATTTTCAATGATGACAATTCCAATTTTGATTTTGCAATATCCCAAGATTTTTCCTAAGTTGCTATCTCCATAAGAAACAAATGGGCCAGCCTTCTCCTCAAATTCTGATAGCAGGGATTTATAACCAGTCATGTGTCATGAGCATCCACTGTTCAAGACTAGAGTATTCCTCCTGTTACCTTGCAATCAGTAATTTAAATCAGTTCATGCTTTAAGGACCCAGACTTGCTCGGATCCTTTGCTCTTTTTATATTTGTTAACATATGCAGCAAAAGACTTTTAATTAGGGTTTAAGTTAACATTCTTACTATCAGTATTTATACATGCAGAAATAGATTTTGCTTTAACTAAAAAGGGTTTCAGTTTATAATAATCATAATACAAACTGGGATACTCTTTATATGTATAAATAGAGTTTCAAACACTACCACAATGAAAATAAGGACTTTGTGGTTTATATCTAACTGTTCTATTCCTAAAATCTGACTTAAAAGGAACACCATTTATCTCTTTATTCTTCCTACAAGAATTAGCAAGATGATTAGTGCTACCACGATTTGAACAGGCCTTTCTAGGTGCATTATGAGGAGTTACATAATTTCAATTCTTATTAATACCTACCTTGCCATTCCTATTTTTCCTAGGCCTTTTCTTCTTATCTTTCTAGTGTAAGTCCTTCAGCTTTTGCTTAAGCTGTTTCTGAGTCGATGAACCAATATTTACTGATTTTTTGTGAATTTGTTCACTCTTATCAATAATTAAGTTTGATCTAGGTGTTGAGGTTGTACCTTCCTCATTGATTGACTTGACAGTATTAGCACTTGGATTAAACTTAATGTTCTTTACTTGAACCTTATTCAGTTTGACCTTGCTATATGTTTTTATTGGTTCTGTTTTCTCAATTTATTTTCCACTTTTCTTATCATAATTAGATCTAGCAGAATATTCTAATCCTGATCCCCAACAGCCATTTTTTAAAATTTTCTGAGTTGTCATTCTTGAGTTAGTCCAAAGTTTAATAACTTCTCTGTCTTTAGCTAACTCTTTCTCTAGATAAGCATGTTTTTCTAACAATTTTTCTTTAACATAAACAATATTATCTATTTCTTTTTGAATTTCTAGCATAGAAAGCAACTCAATTTCTAGGCGATCATTCCTTTTCTTTAACTCAAAGTTTTCACTCTTGTGTCTATTATTTTTCTAAGGTTTGATCCTTATAACTAACATGCAGAGTCATAAGAAATAATCTTAATTCATAGATATCATCAATATCAAAAGCAAGAATAGTCTGAGGTACATTTAATTCAGCATTGTCAGCCTCAACATCAGCATTTTCCATTTAAGCATAGTTGATCCCATCATCTGAATCTAATGAATCCTCCTAGTTTCTTTTCTTTGACATTAAAGCTTGTTTCTTCTCAGCTCTGGGTTTTCTGTAGTCAGCTGCAAAGTGTCAAATTCCTTCACAGTTGAAATATCTCTCTTTTGACTTGTCAGGTTTTCCATATCTTGATTCATTCCAATCAATATTTCTTCTGTTGTTCCTCTTATCAGAATTTGAGGAACTGGAACCTTTTCTGAAAAATCTTCTCCCTTTCTTAAAGTTTTTGTAGACCATCTTCTTGAAACTTTTAACCAGTTAGGCAGTCATTTAATCCATGTCTTCATTGTTATTTTGATCACTGTCAGTATCTTCTGATTCATTATCAGTATTTGAGTCATCATCAGAATTTGATGATCCAGTATCTGACTTTGCAATCATGATTTTCCCTTTGGCGTAGCTTTTCCTCCTACCTTTCTTCTTTGGCTTCTCTTCAACCTTGATTGCAATTGGTCAAGATTTAGATCATTTCCTATTGTTTCTTTTCTCCATCTCTAGTTCATGAGTTTTCAAAAATCCATAGATCTCATCTAGAGGTGTGTTATCAAGTTGATAGTTATCCCTTATTGATGTGACTTTAAAGTCCCACTTTTCAGGAGATCAAGTAGGAACTTCAAGTTGAGTCCTCCAAATCATATTATTTGTTGACAAGGGATAAGTCATTCAGCAACTTCTGAAATCTGTCATAGATCTCAGTTAAGGACTCATTGTCTCTTGAGTCAAATTGCTCATATTCTTAAGTAAGTACTGTTATCCTGTTCTTCTTGATAGCATTTGTACCTTGACACTTTACTTCTAAAGCATCCCATATCTCTTTTGTTGTCTTACATTCAATGACTCTATTGGACATAACACTATCAAGACTGATGTGCAAGATTTGTCTAACCTTAGCATCCTTCATGATAGATGAGAGAACTTCAGGAGTATAGTCTTTCATGTCTTTGTCTATCATCTTCTATAGTTCTCCTGCAACAGAAACAGCTACCTTCATTGGTTTATGAGGACCATCATAAATCCTTTTTAGATATTCAGGATCTTTGGCTTCCAAACACATGGCCATCCTGACTTTCCAGATTGGATATTCATGGATCTTCAGGATTGGCACCTTGATTGCTTCATACCTACTCATCTTGCTTCTTATCTTTGATGTGGCTGGGGTTGGTGGTTCTAGATTCTGTGGTTCTTCATCTTTGTCTCCCATTCTAGATTGATTTTCAGATCTTACACTGTTTGTATGTTAACAGCGAGCTCTGATACCAATTGTTAGGCCCTTAATCAACTATAGGGGGTGAATACAATTAATATAATCAATTCAACAAAGCTTCAACAGAATCAATAGTTTTTATATTAACATATAAAAACTGATTACAAACGTACTCTCTCGAAGGGATGAACAATTATCCTTGAGAGCTGCTAGGTTATTGAAAAATATAACAATGTTCGTAGTGCTTATAGCATGAACCTAATTATTGCTTTATATAGAGCACAACTACAAAATGTATAAGAAATCCTATTCTATAAACAACAAGGAAACCTAATACAAAGCTTATGAGATAAAGTCCTTCACCGCCTTGAGTTCATGTTTCCTTTTCCTTATCGAAGATCAACTGATGTGACAAATACTGATTACATCATCCGGTGACATCATTACCCGTTGATATCATCATCCGTTGATAGCATCATCATCCGTTGATATAAGTTATGATGTGAACTTCTGATAGTTTCTGCTGATATCATCAATTTCTCCTAACGTAAGACATTCTCTTAAATTATGGAAAATCATTTATTTCTGACAAGAAGATGTCTTTGAAATCAATTAGGTCTTTCATGTCACAAGGTTGAAATTAATTTTTCTTATTCATTTCATATAAAAATATAGAGAATATTTTGAAAACCTCCACATGTTGTTCACAAGTTTAAATAAGTTAGAAGATTTAGCTCCTCGTGAAATTGTATATATAATTTTTGAAGACACAACAGTATCACAGATGTACGTAAGTGTTATTAAAAATATGTACTCACGAGTAATGAAATGTATTTGGATTTCGAGGAAAGACACTCAATGTCTTTCAAAAAGGACAAACCTACACAAAAATAGGCCTTAAGTTCATTCACTTCATGGTCATAATAGATGTGATTTATCGAGGCATTCAAGATGGTTTAAAATTTTGATGATCTAGCATTCACAATAAGAAGAATAAGAGATATACCACTCATTACATCAATGTGGGATGATCAATGAAGTTAAATACCACAATGTATTAGTGTCATGAGATAATAAAATCCTCTTAAAATTGAACGATAAATTCTACAAAATAATCATTACACATGAAATGTTATATGGTATGAGTGTTTTGCAATATGAAAGGCAATATGAGCAAAAATTGGAATTGGCAAAATTGTGGATGTTGTCACGTACAAGTGGAGTTACCATGTACAAGTCAATATATAATGATGGACATGATTGATGCATTTCGTGATGAATTAAAGATGTCCTATATTTTGAAGAAAGTAAGAAAATATTAACTAAAATTGTTTTGATACTTTCAATATAGACAATCATTAGTGTCAAGGAGGAGTGGTAAGAAAAAAAAAATTGAAAATACTTTAGTAGAATAGGGAGGAGAAGTCGACCATGAAGATCGTTTATTATAAACCTTAGAATTTAAACTAAAAACAGGTTATGTCAAAATTATATAATTAGCTTGACTTCTCAATACGCTAATTCTTGATCTCAAAAATAACAAGGATAGAGTAACAAAACAAGGGTACTTATTGAAATTGTAATGATTAAAGAATAATGAACACATTACGAAGTAACATGGTGAATTATAGACTATTCTAGAAAGTAAACTCATGTTATCTCAACTACCTTACGTTTTATTAGTAATACTTATCAAATTACATTTTAATCATTTTCATCAAGAAATATGTGCTCTAAATTAAGTTCTACTTTATTCAAACATTTCGATCAGATACTATGTACACTTATATCCATCACAACAAAGAAATTTTTTCAAATTGTTAGAAAATGACCCATGCGGGTATATGTAGTAATCTTTTTATAGGTAAACACATAAAATCTACATTATTTGTACTTCAATTACATGCCGAATATATTATTATCATGGAGATTAGGAAAATTTATATACAAATTATACATACGGACAATTAATCACCTTATATGAGTCATACTTTCGATATTACAAATTTTTATTAATAAAGAGATGATGAAGAAAATTTTACTATGTATTATACAAAAAATCTAGAAAATGACTCGTGTCTCGCACTGATTTTTTTTCTAATATTAAATTATATTAGAAATGATACATTTAATAAAAAGATTAAGTATCACAAGTTGAATACATGAATAAATTTTGATCCAAAAATATCTGAACCGAATTAATCTGAACTATATGTTTTCCAATTTTAATCTGAATTTTATCCAATTTTAATATGAATTAGACCTGAATCTAGTTACATATGATATTATCCCAATGATCTCCAAATATATCATAATTCGAAAGTGGATTTGATCCGAAATTGATCTGAGACACAATCGATCTGGTTATCCGAAATTACGAGGTCTATGTACACATATTCTACGCACCGATGAATAGTGTTAATAAATCAATTAATCTTATTTGACATATGTAATTAAACACTTTATTTAGAAAGCACAATCGGTTACCTATATTTGAAGTACTAAAAATTTAATATATTATTCATTTGTTCCTAACAACTTGCAACATATAGGTTGGGAGTGAAGCAGATCTTGTTATATGGCTTATGCATAGACACGAGTACAAGAATCTTAGGGATAGAGTACACAACAATAGAAAGATAAATACGTTGATGTGAGATGGTATACTGGGTATTGATGGAGTTTATGCATGGGGTTGCAATGAGAGAGGGGTTGTTGTTGGTGCCTGATTTTTAGATGAAAGAAACGTTATAAGCATCAAAACTAAGTCAAATAACAACTCATTAATATATGGTTAGTTAACATAATCACCTATTCTACAGCCTACATGGAGATGGTGGCAAAATTATAGGAAAGTGGATAACTGTGTGGGAAGACTTGCTACAGATATAAGGATACATATATAACTAAAAAATATATTACACACATTATTTACATATACTTCTACTTTGATTAGGATTCTAATACATCTTATACACTCACTCTCACTATTAAACCCATTTTCATTCATCTTTTCTATGATCACGTATAATTCATATATAACAATTATCTACATATAGACAAAACACACCCATCTACTTAGGTTAGAACTCCACTTCATCTTCTACAATCACTCTCTTCATTACACACATCCTATATCTTATCACGTATAATCCATACATCATTCACATATACCATAACTCACACGTTACTATTTATATAAAAATACTACTACTCTCTCTACCACGTAATTTCCAAGCTTGCACACAAAACTTACACAAAAAAGAAATAAAAAGGTGCAACGACAACAAACTACAAAAGGAGGTAGATGCAAAATAAAAAGCAAGTCAGTTTCAAGATCTTCAAAGGCTGATCCTTAATTCCTTGTTGGAAGAATTGCTCGGTTTCTTAAGTCTGGCAAGTATGCTTGAATGTGTCAACACCGGAGCTCTGGTTTATCTTTCTGTCGTTCTTGAGTATCTTGTTGATGAGCGATGAGTAGGTCCACATAGCCGACGAGTACATGCACATGTTGCTCGACACGTCCAGATTACATACTCGGAGAAGGAGCTATTGTCATGTTTTCTTATTATTTTATTGATTTTATTTACTTATAATCGGATTGACAATATTATAAGGGAATTAATTTGGCTGGATATCATCCCATCCGTGGTTTTTTCTCTTTCTCAAGGTTTTCCGCGTCACCGATTGTTTGTGTCTATTCAATTTTTGCACATGTTGATCACATTTTGTTTTATAATTTTTCCATATTTAAATCTATTAGACTTAGCTTTTAACACACAAATTTTGGTAAAAACAATTAGCGCCGTCTGTGGAAAATTAGATAAGAGTCTATACAATTTTTAACATGGGTGACGATTCTACACATGAAAGTATGATAACAAATCAAGGTGATAACGTGGATATAAATGTAGACATGATTTCATTCCTTAAAAAGCTTCAATATGACATGAATGTTTCATTCAGAAAAGGAGGCATTCAAGATAAAGCTTGGCTCTATGAAATTATCAAAAAAGGGTTGACAATAAAAAGTATGGTCGACTAGACATAGACGACATCTCCATGACGAAAAACAATGCTGTGTGGAGGAAACTCTTATCATTATCCTTGAGAACCCTAATATGGGAGTACCAAAAGAAAATAACATGCCTAAGTTATGATAAAAATCAGATTTAAAGAAGGCGGACATGAAGATTCTGAAAATTACTATCATTCTAGTAGGAAGTCGACAACACACGACTCGAGAGGCTGTTTTCTTTCTTAAGTACGGGCGTGAGACTACTCTATGGACGAAGAATAAGAGGACAACATCAACTTTATACAAATATATACATATTTTGATGACATGTCCTTATACTGGCGTGATGTACATACAAAGATGATGTCGAACTTCATCATCTTATTGACATAGTTACATATTGGCATGAAGATTAATACGATGACTGTAATGAATTATTGACACCTCTGAAAGTTTCCAATAGGTCCAACCGGAGTCGACTACAAATTTCACATGAGAAAAATCAACAACACGATGACAAGAGCCAAAACGCCCATTAGTCATCATTACAATTCTAAAAAAAAACTTGGCTAAGTTTAGCTTGATGACTGGGGACATGAATGTTGTTATTGGACAGGACGTGACACCAAAGATAGAGTTCAATTTGATTGATTTTTTGACAAAAATAGTGGACGCCTTAGTTTGGGAACATGACGTAATAATGGATACCAACCCTGACGTGGTTACACATAAATTGAATGATAACCCATATGATATAAATATTAAATAGAAACTGAACATAAATAAATTAATCAATGACATGATGATCAACGTGATAGCATGATACGAACTCCTAAAACGTCAATCAACATGACGGTTAGACATGAACTCTTAATATGTTGGTCGACGCGATGACATGATACAAACTCTTAACATTTCTGGATGCATAAATGGTCATAACTAGATTCAAGTCATCCCCCAAATAGAGAGAAGATGACTTTCATAATAAATAGGGGCATCTATTGCTACATGACCTTGCTATTTTTCTAAGATTTTTTGATGCAAGATTTTAACATCTTGTCAACAAGATTTTTAAAGCTCAAATAGGACATATAATGGGGAAACTCCTAGAGATTTGGAAATTGGACACATTCAAAAAACTATGGTGTCTTACTCATTTTGATCGATGATATCACTGGATGGGAAGCCTACAAGTTGTCCAAACATGACGGCAAATAGATTCTGAAGAGTTGGATTATTCTCCATTTGAAAGCATACTACAAGTAATCTCTTTTCATATATCTCTATCATTTCTTTGTTATTCCAGTTACTTTCAAATAAATTATTAAAACATTATGCTAGTTGTCTTACCTAGACTTAATTTTGATTTTTATAATTTGTGTTGAATTAAATATAATATATTCAATGCTCGTAATGTCATCATGATGTTTCGTTGATGAATTTCATTAGATGTTTGGTTGACATTTTTTGCGATATATTGATCCTTGTTTCACTCATGTAAAATGTATAATCCGTTACTTTCTTTTGGCATGATACATTCACGTACTTATTTATGTTAACTATATTTTGGACATTTTATTGATGCATGTTGTTCACATATCATGATTTTATGTTAATTCTTATAATTTTTACCTTCAAACTTCACAAAGATGTACTAAGCTCTTAGATTGGCATGACATACCAAGCCATAAATATTTGTATCTAATATGCATCAATTTTACGAGTAGTTGTTATACTTTCATGGCTTCGTCATACGATCACAATTTCTTGTCATCACGGCATAACTATTGAATGTTGTCATATTAATCAATGAATACCTTATAGCTAAACGTAAACTATTTTATGCATGTACAAATCAAAATAATTTCTGATTGAACATATTTCGTGTCCGAATATTATTTTTATTCTTATTTTTGTTATCTTTGTTATGTCATATCGAAATGTACTTGTTTTACGATCAATGAATGATACTTTTGTCATGAATAGTATGCATTCGAACATAAATTGTGTTTATAACGAATGCATCATTATGTATATACGTAAATAGTGAATACAAAATGTCGAGTAGTTAAATAAAAACATGTGAGAAAGTATGAGTCAGACGCAAAATCAAAACTATAGTATTACCAATATGATGACCATGAATACAAGACACATGAATGCCCAACATTGAGGAGAGAAATGCAAGTACTCGTCAAGAAAGGCTACTTGATAGAAGATATGTCGAGATGTGAGGATGAGTATAATAAGAGGAAGATGACACCTCCTAAATGACTACCCCCAGCTTCATGCTAAAAGAAGTCTTCAACTACATAAAATAAAAAATTTCATGTTCACTTGGCCATGCTATCTAGGCTAAAGAGTGAATACAAACCATTTCGATTGTTTTTTATGTTAATGAATAAATGAACTCTAGAATCACGGTTGATCACGTCGAACACTTGACTGAAACTCTTGAGTTGACATTTCCAACATCGTTCAAAGACGTCCAAATATTGACATGTTGACTAAATTCTTGGAACAAATTTATTTTAAAGTTATTAGATAAGTGCGGACTGTTCCATAACATACTACAGCATAACAATTGATTCCATCGGATGGAGCAATATGAAGAAGCCTTCACACAATTAAAGGAAAACTTGACAACTATGATTTCACAAGCCCTGATGATTTTGTGGCTCATTTTAATCCAAGTCTTTTGACATAACTGAATAGAAAAGTAAAGTAATACATGACGGCTGCAATTTTCAATGGACATGATTGAGACTTGTCTTAAAATCACCATAGGGGACACCAAAGTATACTCTACATGTCGTGACTTTAAGGAGAAGAACAACATAGACATCTACGACACTTTAAAAATCGGCTTGCGAACCGCAAGAAACCAGAAAGTTGACAACATGCAGTCACGATCTTCACTAAATATGAATCATTCTAACAAATGTGAAGAACAAAAAATGGGAAGAGGCTAGATTAATTAAAACTTTATTTTCTACAAGTTAAATTTCATGTATTTCATATACGACAAGTTCCAAGAGAGTTTTAACATATAATTTGATGCCTAATCTGGAATGGGGAAAATATTTAGATGTCTCAAAATGTTCAACATTCCGATCATAAACGTCTCCAACCAACCGTTGAGAGAGATGACACCTTAGAAGAAATCAGAAAAGTTACAAAATATGACAACTTGAATACAAAAATTCAAAGATTACTTAACATATGACATCCAACCTATCAACAAAGATGAAACCAGTGTGTTAAGAATAAAATCAACTACGGAATTACTACAAAGATGTTTGAAAATAAAAACAAGCTTAATATTATGACCCCTTGACATAATATGACAATAGTAAAGTAAAACTCGTCCATGACTTGGATACAATTTGACAAATGCTGCGACATGGCAAAAGTACGAGAGGCCTTATACCTACAACAAGTGTCAAAAACTTATAACAATAATTTAGAAATTAGAAGATTTCAACAAGATTACCTTATCCTAAGAAATATATTCCTAGATATAGTCAACAGAAGTGTCGAAAAATTCACAGCAACACAAGACCATTCATCATTGACAACATAACTAGAAGAGGAACTTATTATCTTACAACGATGGACGGGAAACAAATTCTGGGAAAATGAAATACGATCCAGTTGAAAGAGTATCATATTTCACGTCATGGTGAGTATCTTTTTAATAACTCTAATACGGTACATTCCTCTCTAAACTACTTTCATCTTTATTTTTTATTTCAACCAATAGGCAACATGTTTGTATTATTATGAATACTATATGATGTCCTCTTTACAAGTAAGCATATGGTTATTTGAGTTACGTGAAAGTATGTTTGTTTATTTGTGTTTGTGTTAGATATTGAGTACAACACAGGGGGTGAATGTGTTTTTTTGGATTTTTAGCTTTTTAAAACTTGTTTGGATATGGTGTGTGAATAAAACAGTTTAATTGTAGAGATAATGTGTTAGTAGAATTAAACCAACAAGCACAACAAACATAATATTTCAAAACTCAATTAATTTGTATTAATTAAGTTTGTCTTGCTACAAATTTTGTGTTCTTAAAAATATAAGAACTCTGCTTCTTCCTTGAGAGAATACAAGAAAATGTAAATCTGTTTGTTACTCCTAAACTAAGGACCAGTGCATACTTTATATACTAGCAGCACGGGTTTACAAAGCTTGCACTATAATATATAAACCCTTTTCTAAAGCAACATATTTCCATTTCCATTTATGGCTTATCAAATATGTGCAGAATCTTACAAGTTTGTGACCATCCTTTGTCAAGTTAATTTTGGCCCTTGATCTTGTATTCTCTACAGCTACTTTGTAGACTTTTCAATCTAGTTGATAGATTGTTTGTTGACTGATAATCTTGAATCTTCATTTGTTTGCATTCTGTATTTGAGAGGCATATCGAGGTCTCCAGTTTATTCTATAGAGAAGTGACATCTCGATAAGTATAATGACTTATCGAGATCTCTGAGTTCTCTTTAGGTATATTTGAATTGTCGAGGTCTCTTAATCTTTGCATGTTAAATTGACTTGTCAATATGTCTGGGATCTCTACATGTAGAATTGACTTGTCGATATCTCAGAGATCTCTACTTACATTTTGACTTATAGATATCTCTAAGATCTCTAATGAGACATTGACTTGTCGATATATCCAATATTCATATCTTCATTTGACTTGTTGATATCTCCGAGTTCTCTACATGTAGAAATGACTTGTCGATATCTCAGAGATCTCTATAAACATTTTGACTTGTAGATATCTCTGAGATATCTAATGATAAATGACTTGTCGATATATCCAATCTTCATATCTTCGATTGACTTGTCGATGTCTCTGAGACTTCTCTATAAGCCATTTTGGACTTCTCGATAAGTCATTCTAGAGTTCTCTAATGACTTCTCTATATTGCTTGATCTGTGACTTGTCGATATCTTGACTTAGAACATTTTCCATAAAATAGTTTTATTCAACACCAAGTTTCTTCACCTTTCTCTGAGGCATGATCATGGATTGATCTTCTTCCATAGTTTATTCCTTAGATTGAATCTGTTTACAGAAAAATACTCCAGTTTAATCTTCTAATCTTTTTACAGACTGAAGTAATACAATACAAAATGCAAAGTTGATTATCAAACAACTAAATCTCAGGGTTGTCAATGTGACTTAGTCTTGTTATTATACAGGCATGTCTTGCACAACAATCTCCCAAAATTTGTGAGAAGATTGCTTATCAGAAATTCATGCCTGATAACAAGACTAACCCTAAGTTAAAAATGATTACATAAAACTGACAGATGAACAAATACAACTTTTATACATTGAGTGATTACATAAATTTAATCATTATAGCCATCAAATGAATTTTTCATAGCTTGATTTTTTTCTAATGAGGTCTTTTAGCTCTACAAGAACTTGAAGTTCCTCTATGATTTTTGTCTTTCTTAGAGCTTCTAAAAGCTTGAGCCATTCATCCAATGATTAACCATTTAAGTAGCCAACTCTGAATCTTGTAAATCTGCCAACTTGTATGTTCAGAAAATGTCCATCTTGTGATATTCTGCTCATCCTCATTGCCTTGAATTTAGTAGATCTTTGCTCAAACATTTCTATCTCCCTTGCATATTTTATGTCCCTTTCCTCTTTTTCAGCCTTCAAGCTTTCATGCCTTTCATTCATTTCCCTCAACCTTTCAGACATCACAGCCTTCCACATTATTGTACTTATGTCCTTATCCTTCATCAAGATGATCACCCTCTTCAGTTCTGTAGTTGAGAAAGTTTCCAATACTGTCCTGCTAAGCAAAATGAAGGAGCCATCTTGATAGTAGATTCTGACTTCTGCTAGTGATACAACCCAGACTTTGACAATTTCTTCATCTAATTGTTGGAAAAAGTCTTCATCTGTGATGCACATGTTTAGAGGGAGAAAGTCAGTTTGATTGAAGTAATTCCAGATAACCCCAACACCAGCTTGCATTTTCTATGGTTTTCTTTCAACAGACTTGAAGTAAGTTATGGTTGGGGGCTTGAATGAAGGTAGGTTTGTGATTTTCTTTAGTGTGATATGGCTGGATGTCATTGGTATTTTAAGTAGGGTGTTTGAAGTTTGTTTATACAAGAATTTTGGCTTTTAAGGTAGGTTTGGCTGAGATAGTGTTTGGATGGGCTTGGTGGGTTGAATTTATGAGATTTAGATTTGTTGGACATGTTTCTTGGTGCCTTATTCTTCTCCCCTTCTCCTCATTCTACTATCATCTCCCCTTTTTCTATCATCCCTCTTCTTCTCTTCTACTTTGCTTCCAGTTGATTTAGAAGATTGATTTAAATTTGAGCCAGAAGGTTTTTGTTCATCATTCGTCTGCTCGTCATCATCCTTGTCATCTTTTATGTTGAATTGAGTGGTTGGCAACAAAGTTTCAGCATTCTGAAGGTATCTTCCCAGCATCCGGATCATCTCTTCATCTTCAACTGTTTTATTCTTCTTGGTTTTGAGATCAATCTCCAATGTCATAATCAATCTTATATTTCCCCTTTCACAATTTTTAGGAACTGTGAAGTATCTGCATTGTTTGGTTTGTCGACAGATGTGGGCCACGCCCTTCCTTGGTTGTAGATAGACTTTAGGAAAAGCATTTATCTTAGCTTTCTTGAGTTTATTGTGCAATTGGGTGTCCTCTAGTAATACTGGATTAAGTCTATCAATTATTGCATCCAGCTCAAATGCTCTCATGGTTTGAATATTTGAGAGAGAGAGACCTGTAGACACCTGTCCAAACCACTGTCATTGACATTAGCTACTATCCTCTTCTCCAAAAAGTTTCCAATCTTTACTATCACCACTCTTTGAAAATTGATGTTGTTGGACAAAGCTCTCTTGTAGGTGATGTACTTGTTGTGAAGAGACACTCTTAGAACTGTTAATAGCTCATTGAACTCCTTGTCTTGACAAGGTCCTTCAGCAGCCTTTTGAAGTCCGTCGTTTCCAACATCTTGAGTGATTTTTACTTGTTTTGAGCCTTGACCAGAGTGAGTAGTAGATTTTCTAGCTTCCTTTTATTTTGTAGATTTTCCAGATTATTGAATTCTAGCTTATATCTCCCCCTTAGTCTTGGTAGCAGGAAAGTGTAGTGGAGTTGGAATTTATGGCCTCACATCTTCAGGTAGAGCAGGTAATGGAACATTTAAGGCACCTTTGATAGCTCCCAATAAGATAGAATTCTGCATTTGGAGATGTTTGTGAGAGTCTACTAGGGTCCTGATGTCATTTTGTTGACTCTGCACTAGAGTAGTGAAAGCTGTGACCTGAGTTGTGAGTGAATCATTGGAGGCTTGCAGTTGAAGAGACTATATTTGGAGGTTTTTTGAGGTGGAGATTGGTTTTTGTGAGGTTGTTGAGACAGGAGCACCAAAGGTGTCTTGAATAGACTCTCTGATTCCTTCCATCAATAAATCTGAAGATTCATTTCTAGCTTGATGTAGTTGATCCAATTTGACCCTTATGTCATTATTATTGGTAATTTAATTTTGGAAAACATCATGCAGAGCCAGAAAGGATTAATTTAGATTTTTGATGCTCTGCTCCATACTGGTGACATCAAACCTTGCCATTTGCTCAACAAATTTGTTGAATTTATTCTTAATTTCCACCTGAATTGGCACAAGGTCATCCAGTTTGTCTTTCACCAATATCCTGATTCTTTCTTGATGACTATTCAGAGTCTGTTGTAGTGCTTTACCGATGAGGTGAAAAGTTTTGAGTTGTGCCTTATAGAATTCTATAATAGCATCATAAACTTTCTATGGACTGAGAGTTTTGGTATTGCTTCCTAGGATAGTGATATACTCTTCTCTAAACCTAGCCAAAACCTCATCCATTTCCAAACTGAAATCTTTTTCTAGCCAAGCATTCACATTCCCATCCCGCTCAGCTTCATTGACAATCTTCTGTTGTTATTTTTCAATATCTTTTTGTAGGACAGCAAGATTGTTTGGTAATCCTGATTGGACATATCAGTTGTAAGTAAATGTTAGGTAATGTTGGCAAGGCCAGAAAGTTGGTCCACCCGGAGGTCATTCATGGTATTAGCTGAGTTTGAGCATCCCGCAGCCACTGTGAGATGAGGTGTAAAGATTTTTGTGTAGGGCTGGAGGTAGATGGTATATCTGTTTGGTTTAAGGTGGAGGGTTATGAAGAGATAGATAACCCCGTGATTGGAATCACATTTGAACTCACAGTAAAAACGATGGTTGTGACTGTGTGTTCACCAAGAATAGGAACCTCCATTTAAATTGGAGGGGATTTGACCAGGTTACTATCATGTACCAATGGTTGGATCATTGACAATTGGACTCCTTGCCTCAATTGACAGAGTAATCTCAGCCAGGGTTTTGAGGGGAGTTGTCCCTACATGAGGAACCTCTAATTGAATTGGAGAGGATTATATAGCTTCCCCTCAGGAGTACTACCCTCAAACCTTTCAATCTGTGAAGATTGATTTGCACATGAAGGTGCAATTTTTACAACCATAGGGTCTTCACTAAGAACTGATAAAACCCCTGTATTTTTGTTGGTGTCATACAGGTCTACCCTAGAGTATAGCCTCTCACCAACTAAATGTGGTTCCCGGGTGGTGAGCACAGTTTTATGAACTATGTCACTTGATGTTAACAACACTTGTGAAGTGGATACAAGTGTTCCATTGTATGTAGAAGAAATTTGAGAGATTATATTACTGATTTGCTAATTGAGTGTTGGTAGCTCCCCCTGAATAGATGAGGGAGCTTCAAATGATGTGCTCTCAAAGTGTGTCATATCCTTATTTCTTCTTTCATAAATTGAATGTGTTCAAGTTGTGGTGCATACTCTTTACAAGATGCACTAGGAAGAGTGCTTTGTTCAATAGAGACACCTTGTTGAGAGGATGCCTCTAGAGTCTGTTTTAAACCCTCTTTTTCAACTACATCCTTTGGGGAGGATGCAGAGGTAGTCAATTAAGTGATCAATTCAGATTTCCTTACCTTCTTTTGTTTCTTGACCAGGGTAGACTACATTTATGTTTGGTCCTCACCACTCTCATTGATGATTGATAATGGTGCCTGCTTTCTCTTCTTTTTACTCACTTCACCCTTTTGAGAGGATGAAGTTGTTGGTTTCCTAGCTTCTAATGGTAAAGAAGGAAGGGTTTTAGTTTGGAAAGGCCCCTATTGATGGTCCTGTGTTTGTTATTCCACAGGGACAAGAGCCATAACTGTACTAATTTGGACATTAGACCTCATGTCAGGCATAGGGTAAGGGTAGGTCATGAATCTCTCCAACATAAATGAAGTGATTCTAAGACTTAGAGGTACCTTATTTTTTGTAATAAGTGAGCCAAATAGAATTCTGGACACTTATTTACAATTGCCTATCGTTGTTCTATCTATGCCATTAAGTAAATTAATGTCTTGAACTTTATGGTTTAAAGTTGACATTATAAATCGAGGAAGAAATATTTCCTTACCTCCTGTAGCCAGAGGCATTGTGAGCCTTGTGCTGAGTTCCTCCAGAATTAATAGCCCCATATTTATATGTCTATTGTGAGCCATAGAGAATACCAGCTTTTGGACCATACTTGAAATGTTATCATACATTGTCTTCCTGTAATTGAGTCAAACAGGAATGACCATTCCCTCCTCAAATGCTTCATGTTCAAGCTGGCAAGGTTGATCATTTCACTGTAATTGATGAAGTCCATAAATTTAGCTAAGTCTTGTTGAGTAGGCACCTCCACCAAATATTCAGTAGGAATGCCCAAGGCTTTGTTGACATTATTCTCATTGAATTCCACTTGTTGCCCTTGGATTGAGCAATTTACCACCAAAGATGCACCTTAGTTCTCTTGCATAATTGTCCTGACCACAGCTGAGTTCTAGAAATCTTGATAAGATACATAATTGGATTTTCAGTTAGAGCACCTGCAAAGAATATCTCATATAGAAACTTGACAAAGCTCTTAAAGCTATCAGGAGCTTGGTTAGCATCTGTGAATGCAAGGTTAGCATCTGTGAATGCAAGGTAATTGGTGCCCTCCTTTGAGATAAAGGCTCTAATATTGTTTGATGCCATTTGAAGTGTTTGAATTTGAGTGGGTAAGAAATTTGAGAGATAAATAGTTTGAAATGAGAGAGAACGGTTAAGATTTGCGAAAATTAGGTCACTTGAGATCTCGAAAGCATAAAAAAGAGTTATGTCGAGATGTCTGGGTATTTATAGAAAAAGGTAAGTGACTTGTCGAGAAGTGGAAATAAACATTTGGGATTTGCTTATCGAGAAGTCACGTGTGAGAATAGATACATATCGATATGTCACTTTCCTCACTCATATCGAGAACTAGATAGTGACTTATCGAAGTATCAAGTAAATACCTAGTTTGTCCTGAATAGACTGAATTTTTCAATATTTATTTGAATAAATCAAAATAAAACTAAATGATTTTATGTCAAAATTATTTTACCAAAATAATTTATTTAATTTAAATTATTTCAGTTCTAAGTTGTTGATAAATCTGAAATGTATACATGTAGAGAACTCTATAAATTAACATATATCGAGATCTCTATAAGACTTCACGAAAAGTCATAAACAGGCTTGTCGAGAAGTCCTTCGAGAAGTCTAAAAAAAGACTTATCGAGAACTCCATCGAGAAGTCTCAAAATGACTTGTCGAAAAGTCAATTAGACTTATCGAGAACTTAGTTCTCCATATACTTTTGTTCTTTTTAATTCTGTCTTATGTTAAGTTCACTATTGAAAATGTAATTTTACAATTAGGCATTTTTATTAGAATTAGAAAAATTCCTAGCTAAATTTTGAATTTTGAAAGATAAATATGCAGAGAATTCTGAAATATCTATAATCATATTCCAGTTAATTTTCAACTAAATCACATTAACTTTGATTATTGAAGATTAATCTGCTGCAAAATATTAGATGAGTTCTTGCCTTTAAGATGAAGAATTTAACATTCCAATTTCACCAACAAGTCTAGTGAAAGTTGCTTCATCCAAAGGTTTAGTGAAAATGTCAGCTAATTATTTTTCTAGTTGGAACAAAAATAAGCTCAATGGTACCATTTGTAGCATGTTCTCTAATAAAATGGTACCTTACATCAATGTGCTTTGTTCTAGAATGATTAACTGGATTAGTAACAATAGATATAGCACTAGTATTGTCACACATAATTAGAATTTTGTGTAACATTGGGCCATAGTCCATCAGCTGATTTCTAATTCAAAGCACTTGAGCACGGAAACTTCCAGCAGCTATGTATTCAGACTCAGCTCTGGAAGTTGACACAGATTGTTATTTCTTGCTATACTAGGATACAAGTCTTTTTCCAAGGAATTAACAGCTTCCACTAGTACTCTTTCTGTCAATCCTGCATCCGGCATAATCTGCATCTGTGTATTCAACAGCTTCAAATCCAGTTCCTTAGGATACCATAATCTCAAGTTTGGTGTTCCCATTAAGTATCTGAAAATTTTCTTCACAACCATCAAATGTGATTCCTTTGGATTGGCTTGATTTCTTACACACAGACATGTTGCAAACATAATGAATGGACTACTAGCAGTCAAATACAACAAAGATCCAATATTTTCTCTATAACCTGAAATGTCTACATTTTTTACTTTCTTAGCTTCATCCAACTTTGTAGCTGTAGACATAGGTGTTGATGCGGGTGAACAATCAACCATTCCAAATTTCTTTAATAAATCTTTAACATACTTGGTTTGGCTGATGAAGATTCCATTGCTTCTTTGACTGACTTGAAGTCCAAGAAAGTAACTTAATTCTCCTATCATGCTCATTTCATATTCACTCTACATGAGCCTTGAGAATCTTTGACATAACTTTTATTAGTAGAACCAAAAATGATATCATCCACATAGATTTGAACTAGGGTTATATCACCACCATGCTGCTTGTAGAAGAGAGTCTTGTCAATTGTTCATCTAGTGAATCCATGTTTAAGAAAAAATTCTGACAGTATATCATACCAAGCTCTAGGTGCTTGCTTTAATCCAAAGAGAGTCTTGAGTAATTTATATACAAAGTCTGTCAATTCTGGATCTTCAAATCCAGGTGGCTGTTGTACATAAACTTCTTCTTCCAACTCACCATTAAGGAATGCACTCTTTACATCCATTTGATACATTTTAAAATTTGAGTGTGCAGCAAATTCAAGAAAGATCCTTATTGCTTCAAGTCTTGCAACTTGAGAAAAAGTTTCATTATAATTTATTCCTTCCTCTTGTGAGTAGCCTTTTGCAACCAACCTTGCTTTGTTCCCTGTTATAATTCCATTTTCATCCATCTTGTTCCTGTACACCCACTTTGTTCCAATTATATCTTTGGTGCAGGAACCAACTTCGAAACTTTGTTTCTTCAATTTTCTTAGGCTCAATTTATGAAAGAAAGCATGCATGTAGACATTCATTAGCAGTTGTACTCCTAGTCCTCACACCAGCATTTCGATCACCAATAATTGCATCTCTAGTGTGACTCATATCCCACTTTCTGGTATAATTTTGTTGACTTGAAGTTTCTGCATTTTCATCACCATTTGCATGTTTTGCAGAACTCTCTTCACTTTCTCCCCCTGAGTTTGTGCTATCAAAATCAGGTGTATGAGATGAGTTTTCATTCTCATGATTCACTTGCTCAGTTGACTCTTCACACTCGGTTGCTTGTGTTGATTTCAGCTTGATCTTCAGAATCACCATCAATGTTCAAATTTTCAAACTTAAGGGCTCCATTTTCATCAAGGCACTCCAAGCCTAGACACTTGTCATCATCAAAAGTTATATTTGTGCTTTCCATAATCTTCTTTTGTTCAAGAACATAAACTCTATAGGCAGTTCTTTCCAATGGATATCCCAGAAAAATTGCTTCAAAAACTTTAGGGTCAAATTTTCCCACATATTCAGAGTTATCTTTTAAAACAAACATTTTCTTCCAAACACATGCAGATGTTTCACAATAGGCTTCCTTTTTGATAGAATTGAGTAAGGTGACTTGCCAAGATTTTTGTTGATTCGATATCTATTTTGAGTGCAGCATGTAATGTTGACAGCTTCTTCCCAAAAACTTGTTGGTAACTTGGCATCTTGTAGCATTGTTCTTGAACAATGCCCTTATCTTGGAAAAATTTATGTAGAATTGAATTCCTGAATTCTGTGCCATTGTCAGTCCTCAATCTTTTTACAGAATTTTGATCTTCAGCCTGCTTCTCAATTTTCTTGATGTGTTCAATTATGATGTGTGGAGTTTCTTCCTTAGAATGCATAAACTTTACCCATGTGTACCTTGAGTAGTCATCCACCATCACAAGTGCATATTTCTTTTTAGAAAGAGATAAGACATTAACTGGTCCAAACAGGTCCATGTGAATGAGTTGCAACGGTGCACTTATGGAATTCACAGTTTTGCTCTTGTGAATAAAACTTTTCATTTTGCCTTTTTGACAAGCCTCGCAAATTTTATTTTGAGCAAACTCCAAGTTTGGAATGTCTCTCACTAACTCCTTTTTCACTAGGGTATTGATTGCCTTGTAATTCAGGTGAGAGAATTTTTTGTGCCACAGATTACTTTTCTTAACAGATACCTTGGTGTAGAAGAAACATATTCCATCCTTATTTGCTGAGCATAAATCTGCAACAAACAAGCTTCCCTTTCTTGCTCCTTTCAAAGAAACATCACCAGTCTTTTTGCTGATAATTGAGCATTCTCCTTTTTCAAATGAAACATTTAATCCTTTATCTATAAATTGACGACACTCAGGAGATTCACCTCAAGACCAGCTACCAGTGCTACATCTTCAATGATAACATTTCCAGAAACTAACTTGCCATTTCCCATTGTGAATCCTTTGATGGTGTTACCAAAAGTCACCAATGGACCAACCATCTCCTCAAATTATGATAGCAGGGCCTTATCACCTGTCATATTCCTGGAGCATCCACTTTCTACGATCCATATGACCTTCTTCACTTTTCCCTGCATATAATGGAGATTAAGTGTGTTTAGCTACCCAAACAGTGTTGGGTACTTTTTTCTTGTTAACAGAATTTACAGAATTAGAATGTGATAAAAAATAGTATTCAAATTTTGATTTACAGTTTCCTTCTCAGCTTTAGACTCAATTCTTGCATCTTTGAGATTTACTCTCAGTCTATGACAGCTTGTCATTACTTTCATATTGCAAGGAATGCAATCAAACTTGTCACTGAAGGAATAGGGATCTTCGGCCGTTGCTTCATTGTATTTGCATGCTCCCACTCTTTGCTCACTAACATCCTTTTTTACAAAGGTGAGTTAGATGATTGGTTGAGCCACATTTCTGACATTGTTTTCTGGGAGCTTCTACCATAAATGCAAAGTTATTGCTCTTGTTCACTCTAATTTTCCCATTCCTTTTCTTCTTTTTCTTTCCTCCATTCTCAGTCTTGATTTCCTTGATTGGCTTCATAGAAACTTTGTCTACCACGGGATTCTTTTTAGTTTCAAGATCCCATATAAAGCTTCCAGTGTTATTCTGCTCAAGTCTCTTCTTTCTCTAATAGATGATATTTTCTGTTCAAGGTGGTCAGGAAGAGCTAGCAAGAACTTTAGGTTAACCTCCTCAGCTTCATAATATTTATCATGAAGTTTCAAGTCATTTCTCAATTTCTTAAACCTTTTAAAAACTTCAGTAATCCCTTCTTTAGGCTTTTCCATGAAACCCTTATACTGACACACCAGTATTCTCCTTTGATTTGATCTAACTTCCTCTGTACCCCCACACAGAATCTCAATCTTCTCCCGAATCTGTTTGGCTGTGTCACAGTTGACAATATTATTGTACATAACATTGTCAAGTGACTATATAAGAATTAGTTACAGGCCACTATCAAGGGAGACTTTTTCCTTTTCATTTTTAGTGTATTTTTAGGGGTCTTTAGGAGCATAATGAGCTGGGATGACCATATCTGCATCAGTAGATTCATCAACCCGGGTGAAAATGCCATTCTCGAGAATCTAGATATATAATGGGTGGGCCATCCTTAGGAATATCATCATCTTCTTTTTCCAAACTGTGTAGTTGATTTTATCAAAGGCTAGTATCTTGATACTGCTTATCTCTTATGCACTCATACATCCAAGATCTTTATTTGTTTTCTTTCAGATTTTGCTCTGATACCACTTTTAGCTATTAAGTACAACACAAAGGGGGTGAATGTGTTTCTTTGGATTTTTAGCTTTTTAAAACTTGTTTGGATATCGTGTTTGAACAAAGCAATTTAATTGTAGAGATAATGTGTTAACAGAATTAAAACAACAAGCACAATAAACACAATATTTGAAAACTTACTTAATTTGTACTCCCTCACTCCCACTGGGTTGTTTACGTTACTTTTCGGCACGTTTTACCATGCTCGTTTAAAGTATAGTTTCATAATATATTTTTTTTAAAAAAATCTGAATAAAAGTTTAAACAATGGAAGCCTCGAAATGCGTGCAAATAGTGAATGTAAACATCCTAGTGGGACGGAGGGAGTATTAATTAAGTTTGTCTTGCTACAAATTTTGTGTTATTAAAAATATAAGAACTTGTCTTCTTCCTTGAGAGAGTATAAGAATATGTGAATCTGTTTGTTACTCCTAAACTAAAGACCGGTGCATGCTTTATACACTAGCAACAAGGGTTTACAAAATTTGCACTAAAATATACTAAACCCTTTTCTAAAGAAACCCTATATCTATTTCCTTTTCTGGCTTAGCAATTCTGTGCAGAATCTTGCAGGTATGTGACCATCCTTTGTCTAGTTAATCTGGGCCCTTGATCTTGTATTTCCTTCAGCTACTTTATAGACTTTTCAATCTAGTTGATAGATTGTTTGTTGACTGATAATCTTGAATCTTCATTTATTTATATTCTGTATTGAGAGATATATCGAGATCTCCAATTTTTTCTATAGAGAAGTGACATCTCGATAAGTATAATGACTTATCGAGATCTCTGAGTTCTCTATAGGTATATTTGACTTGTCGAGGTCTCTTGATCTTTGCATGTTAAATTGACTTATCGATATGTCTGGGATCTCTACATGTAGAATTGACTTGTCGATATCTCAGAGATCTCTACTTACATTTTGACTTGTAGATATCTCTGAGATCTCTAATGAAATATTGACTTGTCGATATCTTTAATATTCATATCTTCATTTGACTTCTCCATATCTCTGAGTTCTCTACATGCAGAAATGACTTGTCGATATCTCATAGATCTCTATATATATTTTGACTTGTAGATATCTCTGAGATCTCTAATGATAAATGACTTATCGATATCTCCAATCTTCACATCATTTGACTTGTCGATATCTCTAAGGCTTCTCTATAAGCCATTTAGTACTTCTCGATAAGTCATTCTGGAGTTCTCTAATGACTTCTCTATATTGCTTGATCTGTGACTTGTCAATATCTTGACTTAGAACATTTTCCATAAAACAGTGATATGGATAGAAAATACATCCTAAAGACACATTAAATGTCATATTAATTACACTTGGGATTCTTGTCTGAAGTTCAGTACAGACCTGTCTGGTCCGAGCTCGTAGCAGACTCAGGATGACCCATATAGACAAGGCCAACCAGTAGAGGTCGTCAAGGTCCATGAACACGAGCTATTCACGGACTAGCCCAATATGGCTGGAAGAGCAGAGAAATGTGTCTTAAACGGACTCAAAGTCTGTAACGCCCCCAAATCTGGGGTCGGGAATCTGGGTCGTCACGCAATCCTTTAATCATGTGTAACCTACATTAACTCAATAATCCAATAATTCCATATCACAGGCCCCCAATCTCACACACTCACAAGTTATAGCCTTAGAAATAACGTACAACAAGTATCATCTGTTATTAAAACTCAAATGTACTTTACAGGATCTCAAACAATTATTCATAACCTCTACATGAAGTTATAATAATTACGATTGATATCTTATACCTATCTGATACTCTGGCCCATCTGAGATAAAGCTTCCATGGATTCTCCCCATGACTGCAAGCGACTAAGTCTCACACCAGCATACTGGTTATCTATTTTGTTGTGTCATTTAAAAGAAAGCAAGAGTGAGCTATAATGCCCAGCATAATAATGTACAGTATGAAATGACTGTATGATAAACTCAAGTAAAACGTCATATATGATAAATACATTTTATTCAAAAAAAGTTTTCCTTGGTGATACACACCTTCTTATTAAAACAATTATTTAATGGATTATTATCTTGTGAATACCTTAATGGTAAACCCAGCACCTAGGCTTGGATTACGGTATTGCATCACAATTCCAATTATAAGAATAGGACATTTATTGGAGCCACCGCATACGATGATCAATCATACTACAGAAATAGTAACCTTTTCTACTAGTAGAAGGATGACACCTTCGTATCCCGGTTATCACCCTTTCCGCATTCGGTCTTTATATGCTTCCCCATTCATCCCGGGTATATTTTGCATACTTCGTATATCCTTCAGTACACATGGTACCTTCTCATACGGAAAAATAAATATGGCAGTCTCCCTAGTCCACGAAGTACTGGATCTCTACCCCCCATGTCCTCTTAAGAATCCTATCATATACTTAGAATCATCGAGATGTGATCAATGAGATGTGATCATCAGTCAACAAACACACCAGTCTTAATGCATTATTATTGTCCCTTAATAATAATACTCGATTAGCGACCTTTAGGAATATTGATATTATTCTCGTAATCTCATTTCTAAGTCACGTACTTAGAGATATAGAATTGCATATCATATTCCAAGGACATTTATTAATCTAACATTTATATCGCAGTAATTTAAGAATTAATAAATTATAAAGAGAATAATCGATAGATCATAAATATTAATAATCCCAATGTCTTTAACTAAAACATCATAGTGTTGTCTCTAGGGCACAAATACTAACATAAACGTCACCACTTTCTCATCCGATGTCTTCAAATTTGTTTTCTTATCTCATACCTATGATCAATGAGATGTGATCATCAGTCAACAAACACACCAGTCTTAATACATTATTATTGTCCCTTAATAATAATACTCGACTAGGGACCTTTAGGAATATTGATATTATTCTCGTAATCTCATATCTAAGTCACGTACTTAGAGATATAGAATTGCATATCATATTCCAAGGACATTTATTAATCTAACATTTATATCGCAGTAAGTTAAGAATTAATAAATTATAAAGGGAAAAATCGATATATCATAAATATTAATAATCCAAATGTCTTTAACTAAAACATCATAGTGTTGTCTCTAGGGCACAAACACTAACATAAACGTCACCACTTTCTCATCCGATGTCTTCAAAATTGTTTTCTTATCACATATATATATATATATATATGTCCTCTTAAGAAGTTCCCCAAGCGTTTTGCTTGTTGATAGGTACAGTTTTACCTCTTATATATATATATGTACTTCCGAAAGTTTTCGGAGGAAGTACTAAGGATGTGAATTGACCGTTGTCAATAGATAAGTAAATAAGGGGGAGTTTCTTTCAAAACTATATTCAAAATATTTAAATAAGTCGAGATAATATTCTCCGACGATTTGAAATTATTCAAATAATTTTCCGAAAATCAGAAAGTATTTTAGATCAGGTTTTATGATTTTTAAATCATAAATATTTGCTTTAATAAATAATTAATAATTAAATATTAATTGTTATATAAATAAACCTCGAATAGTTATACTTTTAAAAGAATATTGAAATAATATTCCTCAACTTATTTATGTTTAATTAATATAATAATCTTTAATATTTAATCGAGTTTGAAATAAATATTCGTTGGAGAATACTTCTTCCATAATAAATGAATAGTTAATAAATATTTATTATTCGAACAATAAAATATAGTTGAGGGAATACGAGCTTTGGAAATTGCTTTAATAAAAGTTCGAAGTGTTTAATATTTCGTAAGTGGACGTCGAGTCCCTTGGAATAAAATAAGTACAGACTTTTAATGGTCCAAAACATATCCGGGATGATTCCCGAGTTTATACTTTATAAAAACTTACTGACTCTAGGTCTTATAACTTATATATCACGCTTTACTATAGTGTTTGTATTCTTAAATAAAACACCTCCAAAATACTTCCGGGTTTTCATAAAATTATACTGACCGATCCTCGGTCTAAAATATACTCCTTATATATACAACGCTACTCTCTAGCATTATCGATTGAAATACGGTAATATTCATATACCAAAATCATTAACATATCGTATGATATTATATAACATAATTCGTAAAACATCGTAAATATAGCATCATGTATATATCGACATTATTTGAAAACATACACAACATAACAGTTTTAAAAAGGTAGGGTTTGAAAACTTACCTGGGTATCTCGAGGTGGAGGATGCTCTAGGTTCCGCTCGGAAATCTATAATCATAAACATAATTTGTTTTGTTAGGTCCCGTTCTTAATTTACGGTGACTCGCCCTCATATGCTACTTATTATGTACCCTCTCAACTTATATTACCCTTATCATTTCATTAAGTCCTTATTCGCATTACGGTCGTTTCCTTTTTCAAAGTATCTTAAGTCCATTTTCATTTTCATCGTCGGCTCCGCTTATGGATTCTACGGTTTTCTAATCGTGCGGTCTCGGCTCCGATATTTTTATAAAATTGAACAATCATTATTTTCACTTGAAATTTTTATGGCAGTTAAGAAACTAAATTTACTACTGTCTGTAAAAATTTCATGATTTATGAACATTTTTAAGTTGATCCTTTTTATTTTCAAAGTTCGTATTCGTAGCAGTTTTTGTCTCATAATTCACTTTTAGTAAAACGGCCATAACCTTTGATCCGTAAATCGTAATCACGCGATTCAAACGCCTAAACGATCCTTATAACGTTGTCTATCATAATCAAGTTTTATTTTTCAAGAAAGTACAGTTTACATCTTCGGGACTTTCTGTAGAAACTTATTGCTACGTTTTGTTCATTTTAACGAGATTACGGTTACGATCCGAGTTTCGTTTATGCCTTAAATCTTTATACTACCACCATCAATCAACATATCATAATCACCACACTAAATTCTCTCAAGAACATAATGTTCTTGAGGCAACAACCATCAACCTCAAATCTACTTAGCTAAACATCAAGATTACAACAATACTTCCACCAAAACTAGGTTTACAACTATGTTCTAAAAGAGTCTTGAACTTAAAGATTAAATAAATATGGGTCAAAGATTTATACCTTTCTTGAAATCTTGAGATGTGTTATTGATTATGGTGAAGTCTTGGGAGTGCTTGGTATGATTTTTTGAACCTAAAACAACCATTAAAATCAAGAAACCAAAGAAGAGTTACTATTCACACTATTCACTATCATCTTTCTTGAATTTATTTCACCCATCAAACCTTGATAAAATGAGCTTAAAAATTTATCTTACCTTAGTTTAGGAGGTATGAAGCTTGAGAATTAATGGGGGAATTTTTCCATGGCTAGAGCTTGGTGTTTTGATTTTGATTACTCCTTGTTTAATGATAGGGCCGAACGGAGAGTTTAGGGAGAGGGGGAGAGAAATCGTGTTGCTTCCTTGGATGCTTCTTGAAGAAGTGATTGTGTTTGATTATTTATTCTCTAGTATATGTCCTAGAATAGGTTTATGTTGGCAATTCCTTGGACAATTCTAGCTAGCCCTTTCTAGATTACAAGCTAAGCTAGTAGTTTAGCCATTAGCTTTACTATTCTCTTAGCCTTAGATGATCATCCTACAATCTTAGCTTACTATTTGATAAAGTAACCATGGTTACTTTTCTACCATGGTTAGTTAGTGCGATACGTTTATTTAATCATTTATGCGTTTGTTCAATCGTTTAAATGTTTTCGTAATACTTTCTCGTAAACGGATCACGGTGTAAATCCTTTCGTATTTATTCTTTATGTTTTGAAGTATCATCCTTGAATATAAATTCGTAGGGTTTTAAATTCGTAATTATATTATGATTCCCGTAATCCTCGATGATTCGTAAATATGGTCGTTTTTCAAAGTTCATTTTCTTCGAAAACTAATAGCGTTTACATACACTTATTTGGTACATATAATTATGTTATCAACTCTAAAACTCAATTTCTCATGCACAACGTAGTGTGGGCTAAAAAAAATTCCCGTCTTTCAGGGTTACTATTCATTAAGCATTTTACAAGGTCTCAAAAATTTGAGTTATTATATTACTATTCATAAAGGTCTTTTACTGATGTCAAAAATTTGGGTTCTTACAATCTTTCCCCCTTAAAAGGATTATGTCGCGAAATCAGTTTAGAAACAGGCAGAGATATATTTCTCACATGACAAATTCGAGTTCTCACATTGACTTTGCTGTATTGAATCTCTTCAAAAAAATTCCAGTCATCCATCAAATATATTTCAGAGTACTTGTTATTATAGATCTATGATCTCTACACGTTGTTCCACATACGCTAAGTCTGGCTGCAAGTTTATTAGCTCATTTTCAATCGTACGTCTGGCTTTGACGGTTAAATTTCCTAACCTCGATTCGTGGTACTCGTTATAAACTTGGTGACCGTTCAACGATGGTGCTAATTTATAAGTCAACTTTCTTAGTCCTTTAATTCTTCAACCGGTCCAATAAATCTTGGGTTCAACATTTTTTTCCCTTTCGAATCTCATCACTCCCTCCTCGGGAGGTACTTCCAACAATACTTGGGTTGTTACTTCGTACTTTCTGTCTTAATAGTTCTGGTCCGCATATCTCTGTTGTTCATCCTGGGTTATCACTAGCCGGGTTCTGATAAGTTCTAGGAATTCTTTTGGTCTATTGACTCAACTATGGTCTAGTATCCTCCATTTACCAATTTCTTCCCAACCTAAGAGAGAACAAGTATTTCTTCCGTACAAAGCTGTTGTGTATATGTTGTGTACTTGATGATTTCATGAACAAAACACCTTGGTAGATTTTACTCAGTGAAAATGTAGCACTCGACGGATAAGGATTATAGTCCCGACAGATAACTCATTTTAGTCTCGACGGATGATTACTTATCATCCATCAAGTGAGTAGCTTATATAACAATAAGTATGTAGCACATTTCTGCATATACATTGTTTAGAATCTGTAGTAGTACCTAAGTCATGTTGACTGTAACTAGATATGCAGAATAGGTTGATTAATTGTACATAGATGATGTCTTGTAATTCTGCATAAATGAAATGGAGTCAAGTGCCTGATTGCTACTCGACGGATAAACAACAATGAATTCGACGGATGATCAACAACCCGACGGATGATCATTAACCCAACGGATGATCATAAATCCAACGGATAAAGAATTCAAATATCTGTTGACAGTGACAACACTGTCACATGCGTCGAGTGTATGCAAATGGAATGTGGTAGCCTATTCAACTGGGTTTTCGAGAATAAAGAAGTATTGCCATTTTCATGCTATTATGAAGATATTCAAAGATGCTGAAATAGAGTAATGAAGTAGCATTGTGTTAGACTTGATAGTTTTTGTTTTATTATCATGTCTTATTACTTTATAATCTTGGTGATATATAAACCAAGAAGCAGCAATAGAATAGTAACTAAGGAACTAAGCAACCAAGAGAGAAACATTTGTTAGCTGTGTTCTTAGCATTTCTCTCATTCTTAGTTGTTATCATTTTGTAAGCAGCTGTGAGCTTTTTGCACACAGAGTTCTCTCGATATATATTATATATCTCTGGTGGAATCAGCCATATGTCCTCATGGCTATGTGGACTTCATCATTTGCTTACTCAAGAGGAGGCCTATGTGGACTGCATCGAAAAAGGCCCTCATGTTCCAATGAGAGCTGCAACTGGAAATGAGCCATATGTCCCCAAGCCAAGGCATGAATGGTCTGATCCTGATATTGAACAAGTCAGGAAGGATAAAAAGGCCATGAATATCCTGTTTAATGGAGTTGATGGTGATATGTTTGACAACATTATCAACTGCAAAACTGCCAAGGATGTTTGGGATACAATACAGATCATCGGTGATGGCACTGAGCAAGGTAGAGAAAATAAGATGTAGCTACTGATTCAGCAATATGAGCATTTTCATAATAAAGAAAGTGAGTCTCTCACTAACATTTTTAGTAGGTTTCAAAAATTGCTAAATGGTCTAAAGTTGCATGGAAGGGTCTATCAGACAAAAGACTCCAATCTGAAATTTCTTAGATCTCTTCCAAAGGAATGGAAACCAATGACAGTCTCATTGAAAAACTCACAAGATTATAAGGAGTTTACTTTGGAGAGACTGTATGGCATCCGGAAAACTTATGAGCTTGAAATAGAGCAAGATGAGAGGATCGAGAGAGGAAAGAAGAAAGGAGGGTCCATTGTACTAGTTGTTGAGTTAGAGAAAGAGAAGGAGATGAAGATGGAAGCTGTTGAGTCAACTTCAAGGGTCTGTGAAAGCAAGGGCAAGGGGCTTGTAGTAGAAAGTGAAGATTCTTTGAGCCAAGATGACATGGAAGACATTGATGAACATTTAGCATTTCTTTCCAGAAGATTTTCCAAGCTCAAGTTCAAAAAGAACTTTGGAGCAGCCAAGCCAAATAGAAACATGGTGGATAAATCAAAATTCAAATGTTTCAAATGTGGCTTGGCAGGGCACTTTGCCAGTGAGTGTAGAAAGCCAGATTCTAGTAAGAAAAAGTTTGAGCCTGTGGATTATAAGCAAAAATACTTTGAGCTGCTCAAACAAAAGGAAAGGGCTTTCATTACACAAGAAAACGACTGGGCAGCAGATGGTCTGGATGAAGATGAAGATGTCAGCTATGTCAATCTAGCCCTAATGGCCAAGTCTGATGAAACAAAAACAAGTTCTTCAAGTAATCAGGTAATTACTACAAACCTTGCACATTTATCTAAAGCTGAGTGTAATGATGCTATAAATGACATGTCTACAGAGTTATATCATTTGCGTGTTACTCTTAAGTCCCTTACTAAAGAAAATGCTAAAATAAAAAAAAAACAATTTGTTTTTGAGTGAGAGAAACAATGTGCTAGAGTCTCAGTTCATTGATTTTGAAAAATTAAGAATTGCCAAGGAGGAATTAACTGAGTCCTTGAAGAAAGAAGAAATTTTGAAGAAGCAGCTTGAGCGTGAACAGGAGGTAATTAAGGCATGGAAAACATCTAGAGATGTCCATGCTCAAATCACCAAAGTTCAAGGAATCGAGCCCTTCTGTGATGCAGCCTGGAAAAAGAATAAGGAGAAACTAGAACCAAATTTGGTGGATGGAGTGTTAACAGATGTAGACTCGACGGATGATGAGGATCATCCGTCGGATAATAAAAAGGGTTATCCATCGACTGATGAAAATCCTCATCCATCGGCTGTAAGCAAGCCTATCAGTAAAGCCAAACTTGTTAAGTTGAATGAAAAATATGGATCTGTCTCCAAGAACTTTGTTTCAGGAAAATCGAGTCAAGTTAAGAAAGAAAAAAAGGCTAATGTTGGTCTTATGACTGTCAAACAGTTAAGTGACTGACTTGAAAAGATTGAGGTGAAAACAGAGGCTAAAAAGAAAAATAATAGAAATGGTAAAGTAGGGATTAACAAACACAATAACTACACACCTGATAAATATGCTCCCAGAAAAATCTGTGTTAAGTGTGGTAGTGTAAATCATTTGTCTGTTAATTGCAAATCTGCCATGCCTACTTCCATGTCTGTGCCACCTCACTTTCCCAACATGAATGTCATGCCTCCTATGCCTATGAATGCTATATCTACACAGAATATGAATGCACAGTTTGCTAATATGCCATTTGCACCTAATCCTTATTATGCTTCATTTAGGATGCCACAAATGCCATTTAGCATGCCTTATTGGAATAACATGTTCACTAATAGCATGCCATTCCCTGTTGATTATAATATGCATGATAATTCTGTTGCAATGAATGGTTTCAAAGGCCCAACTCAAATGACCAAGGATGAATCTGATATCCCCAAGTCAAATGAGATAAAGCTTAAGAAACAGAAAAAGAAAGCTAACAAGGCAGGACCCAAAGAAACATGTGTACCAAAATCAACTTGATTTGATTTTGATGTGTGCAGGGAAATAGAAAGAATCTTTGGTACTTGGATAGTGGTTGTTCAAGACACATGACTGGTGATTCTACCCTGCTCACAGAGTTCAAGGAGAGAGATGGCCCAAGTATTACTTTTAGAGATGACAGCAAGGGTTATACTGTGGGATATGGCTTGATTTCAAAGGACAATGTCATAATTGAGGAAGTTGCCTTAGTGGATGGTCTCAAACACAACTTGTTGAGTATCAACCAGCTTTGTGATAAAGGAAACTCAGTAACCTTAAACTCAGAAGCCTGTGTTGTGACTAAAAAAGAAAGCAACAAAGTGGTTCTCACTGATGTGAGAAAAGGAAATGTGTACCTAGCTGATTTCAACTCATCTAATGCAGAATCTGTTACTTGTCTTCTCAGTAAAGCAAGTCAGGATGAAAGTTGGCTATGGCACAAGAAGCAATCTCATTCAAACTTCAAGACCATGAATGAGCTAGTAAAGAAAGAACTGATTAAAGGCATTCCTCTAGTGGAGTTTTCTAAGAATGGACTGTGTGATGCCTGTCAAAAAGGGAAGCAGATTAAAGCATCATTCAGGAAGAAACTTGATTCAACAATTGAAGAACCTTTGCAACTGCTACACATGGATTTGTTTGGACCATTCAATGTGTTGTCCATCTCAAGGAAAAGATTTTTCCTAGTAATTGTAGATGATTTCTCAAAGTTCTCTTGGATATATTTCCTAAAGTCTAAAGATGAGGCTAGTGAAATCATCATCAATCACATAAGGAAAGTCAATAATCATCCTGATTTCAAGGTTAGAAGAATCAGGAGTGTCAATGGAACTGAGTTCAAGAATTCTGTCATGAGAACATTTTGTGAGGAAAATGGGATTCTGCATGAGTTTTCAGCAGCAAGAACTCCACAACAGAATGGAGTAGTAGTAAGGAAGAACAGATCACTTATTGAGGCTGCCAAGACAATGCTTGAAGAATCTAAACTGCCAACATATTTCTGGGCTGAAGCTGTAAATACTGCATGCTACACTCAGAATATTTCCCTGGTTAATCAAGCAAGATGCATGACTCCCTATCAATTGTTCAAGAACAAGAAGCCAACACTAAATTTTCTTCATGTCTTTGGCTGCAAATGCTATATTCTGAGAAATCAAACTGATCAAAATGGGAAGTTTGATGTTAAAGCAGATGAATGAATTTTTGTTGGATATGATGTTGGTAAAGCATATAGAGTCTACAATCTAAGAACCAACATTGTTGTGGAATCAATACATGTAGTGTTTGATGATAAGAAGATTGAAGGACTTCAAGATGGAGATTACCATGAGATCCTCAAATTCGACAATGTGGAGATGGTTAGTGATGACAGTACTGATGAAAGTGATCAAGAAACAGTATCAAAGGATAATGCAGAAAAATCTACTACCAATGAAGTACAAAACTCAACATCTGTCGAGTTGCATAATGCTTCATCCGTCGGGAGGCAATCTGCGTTATCCGTCGGGAGACAACCAGCTTCATCCGTCGGTACTCAAAATTCACCATTCGTCGGGTTATCAAAAGGAGCAGGAAGTCAGGATAGATCACCTATAGAAAGTTCCCCTTTCTCAAATCAAAGATCCACAAACTCAGGGGGAGTTTCTAACAATCAAAACTCAATCAGACATCAAGACAACAATGAGGCCTCTTCATCTAGAGCTAATCTACCTCAACAAAGGAAATGGACAAAAGATCACTCCTTTGAGCTCGTAATTGGTGATGTTTCTTCTAGAGTTTAAACCAGGAGAGCAACTCATACAACAGCTTTGTTTCCAAGGAAGAACCAAAGAAGGTAGAAGAAGCTTTGTTGGATCCTGATTGGATTTTAGCTATGCAGGAGGAGCTAAACCAATTTGAAAGGAATAATATATAGAAGCTGGTGCCCAAGCCGAAAGGAAAGAATCCAATAGACACCAAATGGGCATTCGAAAACAAGATGGATGAAAACGGCATAGTAGTCAGGAACAAAGGTAGATTGGTTGCTAAGGGCTATTGTCAACAAGAAGGAATAGATTTTGATGAAACATTTGCTCCTATTGCAAGACTTGAAGCCATCAGAATCTTCTTAGCCTATGCAGCCCATGCCAATTTCAAGGTCTATCAAATGGATGTCAAAAGTGCCTTTCTGAATGGAGATTTAGAGGAGGAAGTCTATGTCAGTCAACCTCCTGGTTTTGAAGATCCAAATTTTCCAGAACATGTCTATTATCTTTTGAAAGCACTTTATGGATTGAAGCAAGCACCTAGAACCTGGTATAACACTTTATCAAAGTTCCTTTTGGAAAATCATTTCACAAGAGGTACTGTAGATAAAACATTATTCTTTAGAAATGTTAATGGCTCTAGTATACTTGTTCAAATTTATGTAGATGATATTATTTTTGGCTCTACAGATGAAAAACTTTGCAAAAAGTTTGCCAAATTGATGCAAAATAAGTATGAAATGAGTATGATGGGAGAACTAACTTACTTTCTTGGTTTGCAAGTTAAGCAAGTTAGTGATGGAATATTCATTAGTCAAACTAAATACATTTTTGATCTTTTAAGGAAGTTTGATCTAATGGATTGCACATCTGCAAAAACTCCAATGGCTACTGCAACTAAGTTTGAATTAAACACTACTGAAAAGTCTGTGGATATTTCAAGTTATAGGGGCATGGTTGGCTCACTTCTGTACTTAACAGCTAGTAGGCCAGATATAATGTTTGCTACATATTTATGTGCTAGATTTCAAGCTGATCCTAGAAAATCTCACTTAATATCTATTAAGAGAATTTTCAAATATCTCAAGGGAACACCAAAACTTGGCATTTGGTACCCTAGAGATTCTGGTTTTGATCAAACTAGTTATTCAGATGCAGATTATGCAGGTTGTAGAATTGATAGAAAAAGTACAACAGGACCCTTTCAATTTCTAGGAAACAAGCGTGTCCTGGTTCAGTAAAAAGCAACATTCAGTTTCTACTTCTACAGCTGAAGCTGAATATATTGTTGCTGGCAGTTGCTGTGCACAGATTTTATGGATGAAAAATCAATTACTAGACTATGGTTTGCAAGTTGAGAGGATTCCTATTTTCTGTGATAACACAAGTGCAATTGCCATCACTGAAAATCCAGTACAACATTCAAGGACAAAGCACATAGATATCAAGTACCACTTCATAAGGGAACATGTAATGAATGGTACAGTGGAACTACATTTTGTTCCAAGTGAGAAGCATCTTGCAGATATCTTTACCAAGCCACTGGATGAATCCACCTTTTCAAGGTTGGTAAGTGAGTTAGGTATGCTTAATTATTCTTAAATCTATATGCGATAATTTGCAAGTTGAAATGCAGCCAGAAATTTAATTGATTTTTCAGTCTTGGATGAAATTTTGGCTCAGTCAAAATTTACATCTCGACGGATGATCCTTATCCATCGAGTTTGATCATCCGTCGATATACTATTTGCTAATAAAATCAATTTTTTTTTCTGGAATATTTTATGACTCGACGGATAACAGTCTATCTTCATCCATCGAATTGTCTTAATCTCAGCCGTTAATTCCCTGAACATTATCCATCGATACCTACAGTTTGTAAGCATAACACGACGGATAATGGGTGGAATTTTTACAGTTTATTTTTAAACGGCTATTTTAGGCAATTTTAATTGGTTACTTTATTTTACTTTATTATTTTTAGCAGTTATTTTTGAGATAGTATAAAAGTTTATTTCATTTCAATTACTTTTCTTTTATCATTCTCAAATCAACTGCTCAAATTTCTTTCTCCTTCAAAGCACTTACTCTCTCTCTTCAAGCTCTCATTCTCTAACAATGGCGCCCGTTGTCAAGATTATGTCTCAAACTGGGTTTATTTATGAGAAAAACAATTTCACTGCACTAATAAACAAGGGTATTCAACAATCTGGTGACTATCACAAGATGATGGACTTTGTGAAGAATTGCAAGCTTAGCTATGCCATGCTGGAATCACCCACAATCTTTTGTGAAGTTATTGAAGAGATGTGGACCACTGCTACATACAACTCAATAGATAAGACAATCACACTCACCATTAAAGGTAAGGAATTCTGTATCAATAGTGATGTTATAAAAGCATGTTTCAAGATTCCTGATAACTCTGTGACCTCACCACACACTGATACTGACATAATCAATATGCTTAATTCCATGAACTATGCTCTTTCTACTTCTAAGTTAAGTGACATTAGGAGACTGGGCCTTAGGAAAGAATGGAGTTTTATGTGTGATGCAGTGACAAAGGTCTTTTGAGGTAAAGTCAGTAATTTTGATTCAGTCAATATCTCCATACTTAACATGCTCTACATGCTAGTTACAGATAAGTTCTATAATTTCAGTGACCTTGTTTTGTTTGAGTTGGGTTTTAAACTAGGAGAGTTAAATAAGAGAGGTAAGAATGTGTATTATGCTAGATTCTTTATGATGTTAGCTAACCATCTCTCTGAGGGTATTGTGCTTGAGAACCCTAACAACAAATTAGATTGTTGGGTTCAAGAGAGAAGGCTCATTGCAGATTTGAACAGGGCCAATCATCACAAGGAGGTGCCACTATTCTATTTCCCTGTAATGGAAGCACCTCAAGTAAGTGAGGTAAGTTCATTTATCCCTACCACTACTCCAACCTCACTAATTTCTTTGAGTTCCAGTGTAGCTATGGCAACTGTGTCAATGACCCAACAGTTGCCTACCCAAGCTACCAAACCTGCAAAAATTTCAAAACCCAAATCAAAGAAAGCCCCCTCTGGTATCTCTCAAAAGGTGCCAGTTGCAAAATCCACCAAAACCAAAGAGGGGATTGTGCAGGTGGGTAAGACACGTGAGGGAAGGGGTGAACATAAAAGAAACCCTAAGGATAAGGATGCGGAGTTGAGTGGTTCCCAGCATAGCCACACTACAGTTTCCCAACAAACTGCAGTGCTTAAAAAGGATAAAAGCTCATTTCTAGCTGCATCCTCCCAAAAGGATGTAGTTATTGAACAAAGCTCTCAACCAAGAGCACAGGCCAAGAGGGTGAGGGACACAAGCTCACCCCAAACTTATGCCAGAAAGAAGAAATCTAAAACCCTTGGGGATGCACAGGGTACACACACTGTGCAAACTGGTGTTAAGGACACAGTCACTGCACCTTCACAAATTCAGTTTGATGTGACTCCAATAAATGTGGAGTCACAGCCAAAATCTCTAGTAATAGAAGCACCTCAAACACCAAACTCACCCACAAACTCACTGGATGTGGATATGATAAACACATCAATTCCTGATTCCCCTTCTTTAACTTTATTGGGGAAGCCAAAATCTAGTACAAGTGAGCATCATCTTTTAGATGATCTGTTGGCTCACTTTCCAATTCTTTCAGGAATTGTTGAATCATCTGTGCCCAAAATATCTTCAATTAGCACAGAGTCCACAATAGTTTCCATTTCTAGTTCATTCATTTATACTCTCTCGATGGATATTGCTCATCCGTCGAGTAGTGATTATATCCCGACAGATAAGCTTAATAGCAGTTATACGTCGGATAGCAAAACCACTCACCCGATGGATATCACTCATCCATCGAGTATCTCTGCACAGCTTCAAACTTCATTTATTTCAAGTGCAGAAGAATTAGTGGTTGTACAGTCACTATTAGGATTGAGAGAGAAGAGTGTTATGAGTGAGAGTCTGGGTTGCTCCCAGGAAAAAGGAGAGGAAATGAGTGAAATTATGCAATCCATTTCTTCAGGATTGGCAAAAGAAAGTGAGAGGAGTCCCACCTTAGAAGGTGAAGGTGAGGGTGTGAGGGTGGGGAGCCAGGGTGAGACCCTGATGCAACAAAAGAGAGAAAACGAGAGAAATGCAGGTACTGGAGCTATAAGGATGGATGTTATTGCTAGTGAGTCAATGAATGTCCAGGATGCAGATAGGGAGGGACTATCTCAGCAACCTAAAGCTGTTATAGATTCCACCTCCCTTGATGCTGAGGCATTTACTCACCCTGTTCCAGCTTATCAACTTCTAGCTGAACAGGGCAATGACAATGCAGAAAGGATGCTCAATCTGGTGCATATCACACAGTCTATGATAACAGCTAAGAATGCCATCACAGCTTTGACCTCTATAGCTGGTGATGTGGATAATGAGACTGGTGGCTCAGCTGATTTCTTTAGTGATGAAAGTGGGGATAGTGGAGATGAAGCAATGGACATAGGGGGAGAAGTAGGTTCCAGTTCAAGATCAGGTATGCCATCATGGGCATTTTCAAAGCACTGTGATGAGCACTACTTCAAGACAACCCTGATCCAACTAATCAATCAGACAAATACTGCTCTTCAAACCACTACAAATGCCAGCACCAAGAAGCTCCTTCAGGCACATCTAGCCTCTCTGCAACTTCAACAAATTCAAGGCTTCCAACATGCTAGGGATATAAACACCATCAAGGGTCATGTTGAGGAGATGAAGAAGGCCATTTCAGACAAGATGGATTCTAAACTTCCAGAAGCTACAATGCTTGACATCAAGAGGCAATTGAGGAAAAATTCTGATCTTGCAACCAAGATAGATGCCTTGGATAAAAGAATGTCAGCCATGGAAGCATCTTTAACAGCCATTCATCTTCATCAAGCCCAACAGACAGACTTACTTCAAAAACTGGTGGCTACTCAAACCCCCTCCTCTACTCAACTTGATGATAACAAAAAGGGGGAGAAAGGACCAAGTGAGGGAGAGAAGCTTCAAATTCAAATCAATAAAGTAATTATGCCTTCAATTACTATCTCAAAGCCCCCAGTTACAGACAGTATAGATCTGATAAATGCAGCAGCAGCCAACATTAGAGCAGCTGAAATGAAGCAGTTGAAGCCAATCAACTGGGAGAAGATTGATGAGGATATACAAAAGAAGTTTGGACTAGTCAAGGAGCCAGTAAAGTCAGCCATCCATCACTCTCAAGTCAAGCAAATTCCTGTGAATGAGATGAGCATGAACTATCTGGAAAGGGGACAGTCATCCTGCATCAAATCTCCAAAGGCTGAAATAATTCTGAAACCAAGGGTGAATTATCCAAAATTATCATTAAAGAACCCTTTGGATACTGTGTATGAGACACCTAAGCCTGATGAAAAGAAGCTTCTGTCAAGGTCAATTGCTTTCTATAAAGATCCAGCCGATTCAGCTTTAAAAAAGAGAATTGCTAAAGTTTTCAGGAATGGGAAAGAAATTTGTGTAGTGGCTGGACACCCTCAATTTGCTGAAGCAAAGAGAGAAGAAAAGGCCGGATTGAAGCAGAAAAAGAAGCAAGCTACTCTAGATGCTAAAAAGGCTAAACAAAAGAAAGAGCAAATTGTTATCTTGGCCAGGCTACATGCTGTAAATTCATCACAACAAATTCCTGCTCAGCCATCTGAAATCATTGAATCTTAAGATCCAAAGAAGCAAGTTGAACAACAGAAGAAATCTCCAAGAATCAAGGAATTGGCTAAAAGAACCAAAAGGAAACTGGACATTGTTGATAAAGAATTGGAGAAACAGTTCCCCAAGGAATCCACTCCAACTACAACTCAAGCATCAAAACCCTCTGTGGTATTTGAAGATATCAAGGTGGTGGATCCTTACAGGAACATTCATGGTGAACCTATTGTGCCTAAGGATGAGCCAATAGAATGGGAGAACATACCAATTCCTGACTTCAATCTGCCAATCCTTAACAAGCCAAAGAGAACAAAGTCAAGAGCAGTCAAGAAAGTGAAGTTGTCACCTCTCAAATCCAAATCTCTAATCAAAGCTCAATCTAAAGTCAACAAAGGATATTATATGTACTTGTGTGACATCAAGAAGTTTTCTTATCTAAACCTCTATCTAGATGAACTAGATGAAGTGAGAGGAATTGATGCATACAGAAACCTACCTGAAAGGTTAGTGTTCAAGTACAAGGGAGGAAAGGAGATTCAGTGGCCACTTCACAGGATCCTTCAAGAAAGCCAAGTTGTACTGATTAAGGTTTATTCATCATTCAAGAAGAACTTTGGGTTCAATGTTACTGCAATAAGATTGGTACTGAAGAAGATTGAAGAACTAAGGAGTGTTAGAGCTAAAGATGCACTCCCAAAGACTCTAATCATCCCTTACATAGGGAGAAGAGTGCATCTAAGGCCCTACTGGCTGATAGAGTTCATGGATGACAAAGGAGTGAGAAGATTTTTCAGATTAGAAGACCAATTGAGCATCTCTAGCAATGAGACTCTCTTGGAAATGCAAGAAAAGCTAAATCTCTTAGAATCTGATGAACTGGAATTCCACAGGAAGCTCCAAAATCAGATTGAAAAAAAAACAGAAAGCTTGGAAAGAGATCCAGACCTTCAAGTAACTAGATAAAGCTGTTCAGGCTAGAGGAGCATCTTGAAAATGACTGTGAGCAAAACTTTGTACATTTTGTTAATTGAAGCACTTATCAGTATTATCTACTTTCTTTTAAAGTTGTATTTTTAGGGTGTTTTGTTATCATCAAGTATCTCTTAATTTATGGCTACTATTCCAGTAGACATAAATTGGGGGAGATTGTTATGTATATGTTGTGTACTTGATGATTTCATGAACAAAACACCTTGATAGATTTTACTTAGTGAAAATGTAGCACTCGACGGATAAGGATTATAGTCCCGACGGATAACTCATTTTAGTCCCGACGGATGATGACTTATCATCCATCGAGTGAGTAGCTTATGTAACAATAAGTCTGCAGCACATTTCTGCATACATATTGTTTAGAATCTGTAGTAGTACCTAAGTCATGTTGACTATAACTAGATATGCAGAATAGGTTGATTAATTGTACATAGATGGTGTCTTGTAATTCTGCATAAATGAAATGGAGTCAAGTGCCTGATTGCTACCCGACGGATAAACAACAATGAATTCGACCGATGATCAACAACCCGATGGATGATCATTAACTCGACGGATGATCATAAACCTGACGGATAAAGAATTCAAATATCTGTTGACAACGACAACATATTTACATGCGTCGAGTGTATGCGAATGGAATATGGTAGCCTATTCAACTGGGTTTTCGAGAACAAAGAAGCATTGCCATTTCCATGCTATTAAGAAGATATTCAAAGATGCTGGAATAGAGTAATGAAGTAGCATTATATTAGACTTGATAGTTTTTGTTTTATTATCCTGTCTTATTACTTTGTAATCTTGGTGATATATAAACCAAGAAGCAGCAATAGAATAGTAACTAAGGAACTAAGAAACCAAGAGAGAAACATTTGTAAGCTGTATTCTTAGCATTTCTCTCATTCTTAGTTGTTATCATTTTGTAAGCAGCTGTGAGCTTTTTGCACATAAAGTTCTCTCGATATATATTCTATATCTCTGGTGGAATCATTCAAATCCACCAGAAAGTTTTTTAAAGACTCTGGTTTTTAATTACTTGTGGTTTGATTCATTTCAAGTAACTATTCCGCATTCTGCTAGTCAATTCACACTTATATATATATATATATATATATTTGAGTTAGAACTTTTTTTATTCAAGAAAAAGTTTCAAGATTTCATTCAACCCCCCTTCTGTAATTCTTGTTACATTGTTAAGGGACTAATAAATGGTATCAGAGCAAGCCCTTGAAGAACAAAGAGTTTAAAGATCAAAACAATACATCAAGATGAACAAGAAGGATGTTGGAGTCAAGATTCCTTTTCTGGATAAAGACAATTACCATCATTGGAAGGTAAAGATGCATCTTCATTTGCTTTCTCAAGATGAGGCCTATGTGGACTGCATAGAAAGAGGCCCTCATGTTCCATTGAGAGCTGCAACTGGAAATGAGTCATCTGTCCCCAAGCCAAGGCATGAATGGTCTGATCCTGATATTGAACAAGTCAGGAAGGATAAAAAGGCCATGAATATCCTGTTTAATGGTGTTGATGGAGATATGTTTGATAACATTATCAACTGCAAAACTGCCAAGGATGTTTGGGATACAATACAGATCATCTGTGATGGCACTGAGCAAGTTAGAGAAAACAAGATACAGCTACTGATTTAGCAATATGAGCAATTTCATAATGAAGAAAGTGAGTCTCTCACTGACATTTTTAGTAGGTTTCAAAAACTGCTAAATGCTCTAAAGTTGTATGGAACGGTCTATCAGACAAAAGACTCCAATCTGAAATTCCTTAGATCTCTTCCAAAGAAATGGAAACCAATGACAGTCTCATTGAGAAACTTACAAGATTATAAGGAGTTTACTTTGGAGAGACTGTATGGCATCCTGAAAACTTATGAGCTTGAAATAGAGCAAGATGAGAGGATGGAGAGAGGAAAGAAGAAAGGAGGGTCCATTACACTATTTGCTGAGTTAGAGAAAGAGAAGGAGATGAAGATGGAAGCTGTTGAGTCAACTTCAAGGGTCTGTGAAAGCAAGGGCAAGGGGCTTGTAGTAGAAAGTGAAGATTCTTTGAGCCAAGATGACATGGAAGACATTGATGAACATTTAGCATTTCTTTCCAGAAGATTTGCCAAGCTCAAGTTCAAAAAGAACTTTGGAGCAGCCAAGCCAAATAGAAACATGGTGGATAAATCAAAATTCAAATGTTTCAAATGTGGCTTGGCAGGGCACTTTGCCAGTGAGTGTAGAAAGCCAGTTTCCAGTAAGAAAAAGTTTGAGCCTGTGGATTATAAGAAAAAATGCTTTGAGCTGCTTAAACAAAAGGAAAGGGCTTTCTTTACACAAGAAAACGACTGGGCAGCAGATGGTCTGGATGAAGATGTCGGCTATGTTAATCTAGCCCTAATGGCCAAGTCTGATGAAAAAGAAACAAGTTCTTCAAGTAATCAGGTAATTACTACAAACCTTGCACATTTATCTAAAGCTGAGTGTAATGATGCTATAAATGACATGTCTACAGAGTTATATCATTTGCGTGTTACTCTTAAGTCTCTTACTAAAGAAAATACTAAAATAAAAAAAAAACAAATTTGTGTTTGAGTGAGAGAAACAATGTGCTAGAGTCACAGTTCATTGATTTTGAAAAATTAAGAATTGAGTGTAAGATTGCCAAGGAGGAATTAACTGAGTCCTTGAAGAAAGAAGAAATCTTGAAGAATCAGCTCGAGCGTGAACAGGAGGTGATTAAGGCATGGAAAACATCTAGAGATGTCCATGCTAAAATCACCAAAGTTCAAGGAATCATGTCCTTCTGTGATGCAGCCTGGAAAAAGAACAAGGAGAAACTAGAACCAAATTTGGTGGATGGAGTGCTAACAGATGTAGACTCGACGGATGATGAGGATCATCCGTCGGATAACAAAAAGGGTTATCCGTCGACTGATGAAATCCTCATCCGTCGGCTGTAAGCAAGCCTATCAGTAAAGCCAAACTTGTTAAGTTGAATGAAAAATATGGTGTCTCCAAGAACTTTGTTTCAGGAGAATCGAGTCAAGTTAAGAAAGAAAAAAAGGCTAATGTTGGTCACATGACTGTCAAACAGTTAAGTGACAGACTTGAAAAGATTGAGGTGAAAACAGAAGCTATAAAGAAAAATAATAGAAATGGTAAAGTAGAGATTAACAAACACAATAACTACACACCTGATAAATATGCTCCCAGAAAAATCTGTGTCAAGTGTGGTAGTGTAAATCATTTGTCTGTTAATTGCAAATCTGCCATGCCTACTTCCATATCTGTGCCACCTCACTTTCCCAACATGAATGACATGCCTCCTATGCCTATGAATGCTATGTCTACACAGAATATGAATGCACGGTTTGCTAATATGCCATTTGCACCTAATCCTTATGATGCTCATCTTTTAGAGTCGTGGAACGCTCAGCTTCCGCTATCGATCAGACTTCTTTAATCACTCCTCATATAATATTTGTAGTACTACAATACCTTCGGGGTCCTATTCATTATTCTCGCTAGCGCATTAGATGTATTCGCGTTTATTGGAAACTGCTACTAGTGGCCTTTTTAGGGCATGTACGATCTTTCTTGCCTTTAGTCAGTTCTAACCATAACATTCTTCATTCTTCCACGTTGTCCTTTGTGAGGGATATCGGCATCTATTTTCCGTATGCTCGCGTGGTAAGTATATCTATACGAATTTTCCATCAATGATAGGCGATTCTCCTAACCGTTCCAAATAAAAGGCAAGCCAATAGACGTATCTTCAATGGTCCGGATAGTCCTCCCATTCTACTTGTCGATTTGAGAACTCTAAGTCGTGCCTCAGTTCATCCCTTCTCGTGAAATATCTTGAGTCCTTGCGTGGCACGATATCATGGGGTCTCTCTATCTCCAATTATCTCTTCCGCATTCATAACAATTTTATAGACCGGAGATATATTATTTGCATAGTAAAATAAGCGGTCTTTTTTTTAACCTATTACTAAAAATCCTAAAATAGCACGACGGCTTACTTGGTCCTTGATAATCCTCCTCCAAAATTTATGATAAACTCTTACTCCGATTTGGGTCATTTACAAGCCGCAATCGTCAAAATTTTAATCCTCACCTTTCCGTTTTCACTTTCAACCATGCCGAGTACTTACTTGTCTAATCAATGACATCCCTTTCATATTTGGTCATGACCAATATCCTTTTATATTTTTAGGCATCTTTAAGTCTTCTTGTTAAGTAATAAAAGGTTCTCTTCATGCGATCCTTCTCATCAGTTATTCTGAGAGTTGTCATCCTTAATATATCTTTTCCAACTTAAAGTGTCGGCCACCACATTGGCCTTTCCTTGATGATAATAGATTTCTCAATCATGGTCCTTGATCAATTTGACCAAAACTTCTACGCCATGACCAGCGTAAAAATAAATTCCAAATTTTTCTCATATGTTAAACTCCTTGTCCCTTTCAGTGCGAACCTTATCGCAATTATTCTAGATCATTATTAGGACACCTTATGTCACGGTCCTTAAGCTGTGTAGATGTATCATTACATTTTATACAAAATCCTATTTTTATCGCTGAGTATTTCTAACAAGAGGTTATTACTAATCTTACCTTCACTTTTTGAAAATCTTATTCCTCGAATTTATACGTGATTGGTCTTTCCCGAATTCATTAGTTCTTATCCCGATAGTGTTTCACAGAAGCGTACCTCACTAATCACGTTGTATCTCTATTATCGTTCTTCTATAACCATGTTAAAGATCCTTATGATAATAAATAAACATGGTATTCGCTTTTTAAAACAACTTACTCATCATGATGCTCCGATTTCCATCATAGCACTGAGCTTTCAGTCTCATATTACAACAATCGGTTCTCAACTATACCTCTCTTTGTTCGGAAGGCAATTAGCCTTGGAAAGATGATTTTCACGATATCGATGAAATTTAGACAATCTTAACAAGATTTCAAAATCTAACATTTGAACAAATAATGAGCTCTGAATAAAAGAGTCGCAACACTCAGAAGATTTATAACTTGGAAGGAAGAATACAATAAGGATTATCCTTCCATGTCCTTAGAATTTTATATTGTGATATTATAGAGAATATCCATTGAAAGCAATGATTGCTGAATAATAACATCATACGAATGATAAGATTTTCCCATTGAAAGAATACTTTTCTTTTCGAATAATAGAAGAAATATCGAATAACATCCTCAATCAAAGGTTAACCATTGAGGTTTTAAAGAGATGTTATTTTGAAAGAAGGAATTTTATTCAATGATTAACAAATACGAAAGTATATTGTTATTCAGTCACTTTATGATTTTAATTGGATATTTGTTATATAAACGAAAGAATAGAACATTTTATGAACAAAATATTTCATTAAAATTAGTATGAATTCTCGTTTGAGTGGGCGACCTAGTTAGGTCTCAATTAAATCATTCTATGAAAATTTCTTCAATAATTAAATTTTGCATATATAATGCACTATGGAAAAATAAAAATTTTATTGGAAGTGAAACTAGCAAAATAATAACTAGTCCATATCAAGCAATATTATCAACCGGCTAAGAAAATGGCCAGCTCAATTGGTTTGGCTCATAGCAACTAGCTAGGACGATTAGCTAGGCTTTCGTCGTATTAATTAAATTTTCGGCTAGTTAGGACAATTAACTAGTCATTCATGAGAACATATGCAACTAGGCATATTTCAGTTTGTTTGAAAAAAATCTCAACGTCATAACCACTGAAGAAATTTGTGGTTACCCGGATGACGATTTTGAAATAAAGAGTTTTCAAATTTGGTCCGAGAAATACAATTATAACTCTGAATCGAGTGGTCTTGGCATCGGTACAATCGATAGCCTCTTATCAAATATTTCTTTCCAAATAAAAGGGCACACTCAGAGGTGTCCTCGTTCACATACTTTATCAGATTCTCAAATAGAATTGAATTCGGAATACCAATATCAAATTGATACCCTTACTATGATTTCAAAGTTCAATATACAATTTTTTCCTGATTTGAAGAAAAGGATTCCCGAGGAATATATGGATACTAGATCATCCATGTTTTTAACAATTTGTTAGATATTTACAATCTCGACTGAGAAGAGTAAGTAAGAAAGAAGAATCAATTGAAAATACTCATTATGAATATTCATCGATGAATTGAGGGAAAATTTATATAAAAAAAATATCTTGGATAATTGAAATAAAGTATAAATAGATCTGAGTTGAACAAGAAGATCATAATCTATGAATGAAAGTTCATGGATTAACTAAAAGAATTGAACAAGTCCTGATGCGGAAAAAGACTATTCGAGATGGTCACATCGGAATTTCAAAGTAGGGAACAAAAATGATTGCCTGATACGACTTATCAAGGTAATACGAATGATCAACAGTTTAGAGGGAGTACCATGACAATGAGTAGGTGCCAAAATATTTCACAGATTATCCTAACTCTCGTTGTTATCCTTCTGAGGATGATACCACATCTTCGTCTTTGTAGTTTCTTATTTCAGCTAGTGTCTCTTTCAAATCATTTTAAAATCACTTACTAACTTGACTTTCCCACGTATATCTATCATTCAGGTGTTTTACCTCGAAGACCTTACACATAAATATTCCAAAAGCATCTTTTAAGCCGATAGGGGCCTGCTACACACATCCGTTAATAACTACAAGTGGTCAGTTCTCCTTGGGAACAGATCAAAGAGATCTCTTCGGGATCTCAATGCAGTCCATAAGTTCGGTGGCATGTGTGTGTTAGTGAACATACATTACCGAATATATTAGAGGTCTACGAGTATATATACGTAATCTCTGACATCATTTCTACCAAAGAATTCCGCTCTAGACTCACTGGTCTATCCTTTTATAAGGTTCTAAAATCAAACTATCGCCCGTTGTAATCTTACGCCATTCAATTGTAGGCATGCCATCAATTCTCGATGCTCTCGATCTCTGAGCTAAACCATCATAACCTTACATGTTAAGCACACTAATAATATCATGTAGTGTAGTCGTCTTACGATAACATTCTTATATTCAATTCAAATCTTCCTTAATAGAAAATATCCTTAAGGGTATATTGGACACTATCTCTGGTGAATTCGTGATTAATACGATGTTCACATCCTCATTGGTAAAATGACACCTTCAACTAGTTCGGGTCAATAACCTCAACTGTATATTCATAGTTAGACTTCATGGTTCTCACACGTGATGCCCCCTCATGGGCAACCTATAAAGAACTACGAGCAACAAGGCTCGTGTTGTCCAAATGAACATTTGGTGTTGATAATACCATTTTTCCCCAAATGCCCTGGAGACTCAGCTCCGATGTGGCGCCCTCCAAACCCGGGTCAGAAGTTGGGGTCCACACACACACACATCTTATTTATAACCTGCTTATAACAATAATAAAGATAACAATAATATGCAGTTACCCTATTTACCAACTACCACGGATCGCAACAGGTTAAAGTATGCACACAAGCCACACATCTACTTATATTACATATCATTCAAATCCCAACCATTCAAACTCAAACTGAGTATTAAACTTTATTACAAACTTTTATAGACTTAAATTATTCCAAAAGAAGCCTACTAGCTCAGCTTTCTCAACCTGAACCCCTAGCTCTCGCGCTGGACTGGGGATCCTTGTTATCAACTGGTTCTTTTTTAGCTGGAAAGAATATATAAACAACATCGCACAAATGAGCTAACTAGCTCAGCAAGTTACAATGACAAAACTGAGAATAATGATCATCAGGTGAACATGATTATGATATCAAGTGAACAATGGATTATGATTTAGAATTGGTTATTATACTTTTAATTTAAAAACCAAGGTTAGGCTGCTGATCAGTCATGCACTAACCCCGAGCAAGGCACACAGCATTGCTCTAACTATTGGATCCAAGGCACACATAGGCCTAACTTGACCATTATATGGTCTGACCACGAATCTGGTCCATAATTTTATAAAAACAATCCAATTCTAACATAATAACAGAATAAGCAATAATAAATAATAATCAGAATCATTAACAACAATGAGTGTTTAACAATGAAAGGGTTTCAATCCTTGTAAGGATCAATAAGATAATTTAAAAGCTTGGATGCTGGTATTGAAAGAATTGGATAACAAAGGAATTAACACTTCAGGGTTTCAAAGATTTGGGCTTTCAAAGCATAGGATACAATGTTTGAGTATATAATTAATTCAGTTTAGTGTTTGGGATTTTGTTTGCATGTATTTGTGGAGTAGTATCGTATACTTGAGGTTCGTGTTTGGATATACAACAATCAATGGTCTAGAAAGAATAAGGTTCATGGCTCAAGATCACTAACTGGAATCCGGGTTTAGGTTTCTGTGCTTCAAAGCACTTGCAATATCACAGGATTATCAAGTACTACAATATCTCGAGAAAGTTCAGAACACTTGCCTGGTACTAGCTTACTACTCTGCACTCGCTTCCAATCACAATCGTCTTACTTCTCAACTACCTGTTTCCCTTTCCTACGCCTTGCCTCTTCTGCTCACATATCATAAACATCTATCAATAATCGACTCATAGAGTTCTATTCAACACATACTTCTATCTACCCCTTGTTTTACCCAAATCCGATTAACAGATTGAAAGTTATGCAATAATCAAGTAAACACCGAATATATAGACTGATAGTCAATCAACAAGTCACATATAGCACATAATACATCACGTAATCAATGATATATTATTTATAAAGAAGTCTCGGGTCATAAATAGGCTTTCGGGTATTTAAAACGATTTTTAAAACATTTTCCGGAATTAAAACGGGTCGTTGGATCAATTTCGGGTTAATAAACAGGGTTCGGTTGGCCAATTCTGGCTCCGAAACAATTTTATAATAATTATCGAGCCTTGGAAATAATTTAGAATAATATTTTAAAGTTCGAAACTATTTTTCGAAATTTTTAAATCATTTTTAAATAATTAAATCTAATTAAATAATTAACTAAAATCAATTAATAATTAAATCAATCAATTAATCAATTAATTTTCGAATTAATTGACCAATTAATCAATTAAAAATTAACTGAAATTAATTAACTAATTAATTCAGATTTATTTTTGAATTAAAAATAATTTTCGGAATTAAAATACTAATTTTTAGAATTTTCAGAAATTAAAAATGAATTTTTATAATAAAAATAAATAGGAAATATGATTTTAAAACATTTTTAAAACAGGAATCCTAAATTTGCAAAGTCTGGAAACTTCAGGGACCAAACTGCATCGTTTTCAAAATTATAGGTACTAAACTGTAATTTTCCAGCCCCGTCGCCGGAAAATACAGGGGTGGCCGGAGAACACGTTCCCGGCGTCCTCACCCCACCAACACCTCCAGATCACATCTATAATTCACCAGGAACTTAACCATACCAACAAATCATTCTAATCATCCCTGAGTTGGCCGGAATTTGGCCGTGAAGTTTTCCAGTTTCCGGCGAACTTCGGAAAATTTCAAAATACAACTCCCTTCTCTACAGACCTCGGTGATTCATGAAACTTATACGACTAGATTGCAAATTTCACAGAGAACACAATCCACTATATCACAACATCAATCTATTCCAGAATAAGAAACCCCCAAATTTCAATTAAGAACATTCATACGGGTTATAAACCCTAATTTTAAAATTCGAAAATCAAACTCAAATTTGAACATGTTATTGAACTCCAAATCAGACGTATAATATATCAAAATCATCAGGAAAACAAGCTCTACAACATGCAGTCATCAATTCATACAAACAATCATCCGAACAAAAATTCATATTTTTAATAAATTTAATTCAAAAATAAATAAATTTCCAGAAAATAAACCTTTGATTCTGCAGTGAAACAAAGCTCAGAATCTGATAGAACACTTCAAATCCTTCGTTTTGGTTACTCAAGCTTTGAAAACAGAGATTGGTAACGCCTTCGTTTTGTTGTTTGATTCTTAGAACAGTTTATGTAATTAGGGTTTTTCTCTGAAAATTATAAAATTAACTATCTGCAAATGATTTTGATACGAAATAAAATACGGTAAAAGGCTATTTATAATTATGGAAAATTAGTATCCCGTTGGATCATTCCGGATATAAAACGGTACGTTTATTTATATAAACTGATCCAAACGGTATCGGTTTTTGGGATAATTATCCAAATCAGTATAATTTGTACTGCGGTCTTGGACTCAGCGCCTGGTTACACGTACTACGAAGTGATAATTGGGATAGTTTAATAAAAAGCTCCCGTTTATCGAAAATACGGGTTTTATTGATTTATCGAAACGAATATGGTATCGAAAATGTTGCGCCGGGACCCGCGTAGAACAAACCGTACGCCGGATCGAAAAAGTCGAAACATGGAATATGCTCGGAATATTACAATTAGGTTTGGAAGGAGTTCTCGGAAGAGTTTCGGGTTCCAAAAATGTAACAACGGTTGACGTCAGTTGGTTCCCGTTTTTATAAAATAGATTTTAATTACTCGGAAAAAGATTTTATAAATTTCATATGATCCTTATAAATCCATAAATCAACATAAAAATAATTAGGAAGATATGACAATTATCTATGTTTTATTTTGGACATATAAAAATTAAAATACTCAATTAATATTATTTTTGAATATCCAAGTACAGATAACATTTAACAATTAACTCACAGAATATATGCTGAACACACATAATAATTATTTAATAGCAAAATAATTACACGATATATCCCGGATATTACATCCTTCCCCCTTAAAAGGATTCTGTCCTCAGAATCTCCTAAGAAAACAAATGAGGGTACTTTTCTCTCATATCACTTTCTAATTCCCAGGTTGACTCTTCAACCTTTGGGTTTCTCCATAATACTCTTATTAACTTTACCACTTTATTTCTCAATACTTTCTCTCTCTCCTCTAAAATCTCTATCGGACTCTCTACATAAGACAAATCTGCCTGAAGCTCTATTGGCTCATATTCTATTACATGCCTGGAGTCTGGATTATATTTCTTGAGCATCGATATGTGAAAAACATTGTGAATGTGCTCCATGTGCGGTGGTAATGCCAACTCGTAAGCTACTTTGCCAACACGTTTTAGGATCTCAAAAGGTCCGACATATCTTGGACTCAGCTTTCCTTTCTTTCCAAACCTCGTTAGTCCTTTCCACGGTGATACTTTCAGTAATACCAAGCTTCCTTCTTCAAATTCCATGTCTTTCCTTGACTGATCTGCATACTTCCTCTGATGATCTTGTGCGGCTATTAATCTCTTTTGGATAATTTTAACAACTTCCTTTGTCTGCTGCACCAATTCAGGTCCGAGTATTTTGTGTTCTCCTACTTCGTCCCAATATACTGGAGATCTACATTTGCGTCCATAAAGGGCTTCATAGGGTGGCATCCCAATGCTGGCGTGATAGCTGTTGTTATAAGCAAACTCTACCAGGGGTAAATGCTCATCCCAACTTCCTTTGAAATCAATAGCACAAACACGTAACATGTCCTCGATTGTCTGGATCGTTCTTTCACTTTGGTCGTCCGTCTGCGGGTGATAGGCCGTACTCATATTCAATTTTGTTCCTAAACATTCTTGAAAACTCTTCCAAAATCTTGAATTAAATCTTGGATCTCGATCAGATATAATAGACACTGGAACTCCATGACGAACTACAATTTCCTTTAGGTACATATGGACTAACTTGTCGAGCGAAAATCTTTCATTTATAGGTAGAAAATGAGCTGACTTGGTAAGTCTATCCACTATAACCCATATGGCATCATGATTAGCCCTTGTCCTTGGTAATCCAACTATAAAATCCATGGCAATGTGTTCCCATTTCCATTCTGGAATCTCCAATGGCTGTAGCAATCCACTTGGTCTCTGATGCTCTGCTTTAACTCTCTGACAGGTATAATATTTGCTAATCCATTCCGCAATTTCCCTCTTCATGTCTGGCCACCAATAATTCTTCTTTAAATCTCTATACATCTTGGTACTTCCTGGATGGATGGAATACCTTGAATTATGTGCCTCCTGTAGAATTTCATTCTTTAACTTTGTCACCGGTGGAATCCAAATTCTAGATGAAAACCTCAGAATACCTTGGTCATCTTTCTGCATGCATAACTCTTCCCCTACCAAACGATTTATATCTTGATCCATTACATCTTCCTGACATTTCTTTATTTTCTCTAATAATTCCGGTTGGAAAATCATACTGTACACTTTTACTTCCTCAGGCTTGCAAACTCTAATCTCCAATTCCATTTCTGAAATTCCTTATATATCTCTTCAGGTACGGACAACACATTTAACCTTTCCTTCCGACTTAATGCGTCTGCTACAACATTCGCTTTACCGGGATGATAATTAATCGAGCAATCATAATCCTTGATCAACTCTAACCATCTCCTTTGCCTCATATTAAGTTCCTTCTGGGTAAATATATACTTTAAGCTTTTGTGATCCGTGAAAATCTCACACTTTTCTCCATACAAATAATGTCTCCAAATCTTCAAAGCGAAAACTATGGCTGCTAGCTCCAAATCATGAGTAGGATACTTCTGTTCGTGTGGTTTCAATTACCTTGACGCATACGCAATCACCTTTTCGTGCTGCATTAGAACACATCCTAATCCTTTGTGAGAAGCATCACTATAAATTACGAAATTCCCTTGATCGTCTGGAAGTGACAAAACAGGTGTCGTGATTAATCGTCGCTTCAACTCCTGAAAACTTTCATCGCATTTGTCGTTCCATATAAACTTCTCATTCTTTCGTGTAAGCTTTGTTAATGGTGTGGCAATCCTCGAGAAATTTTGAACAAATCGACGATAATATCCCGCCAATCCTAAGAAACTTCTTACCTCGGTGGGTGTTTTCGGTCTCTCCCAATTCGTAATATCCTCGATCTTTGCCGGGTCCACTTTGATCCCTTTATTACTAACTATGTGCCCTAAGAACTGAACTTCCTGTAGCCAAAACTCACACTTCGAGAATTTAGCATATAACTTCTTTTTCCTTAAAATCTCCAAAGCCGTTCTCACATGTTCCGCATGATCCTCTTCCTTCTTTGAATAGATTAAAATATCATCTATAAACACAATAACAAATTTATCCAAATACTCCTTGAAAATTCTGTTCATCAGGTCCATAAACGCTGTCGGGGCATTGGTCAATCCAAAAGACATCACTAAAAACTCGTAATGTCCATACCTTGTTCTGAAAGTTGTCTTTGGTATATCTTCTGGATTGATCTTTAGTTGATGATATCCTGATCTTAAATCAATTTTGGAGAAATACTTGGCTCCCTTCAACTGGTCGAACAGATCGTCAATTCTGGGTAACGGATACTTGTTCTTGATCGTAAGCTTGTTGAGCTCCCTGTAGTCAATACACAGTCTCATGCTTCCATCTTTGTTCTTAACAAATAATACCGGGGCTCCCCACGGGGATACACTGGGTCTGATTACTCCTTTTTCTAACAGCTCTTGCAATTGCTTCGCTAGCTCTTTCATCTCAACAGGAGCCATTCTGTACGGGGCCTTGGATACTGGTTCTGTTTCAGGTGCTAAGTCGATCGCAAATTCAATTTCTCTATCTAGAGGAAGTCTTGGTAACTCGTCAGGAAATACGTCTGGAAATTCATTCACAACTGGAATATCTTTAAGTTTTGTTGGTTCTTGACTTCTGTCAATCACATATGCCATGAAATGCTCACATCCTTGTCGTAGTAACTTCTTGGCTTGAATCATCGTTAAGAACTTCTTTACTTGTTTTTGACCCTTGAACGTTACTATCCTTTTGTCTGGCATTTTCACCATTACCTTCTTATTTCGACAATCTATCTGGGCATCGTGCCTAGATAACCAATCCATCCCTAATATTACGTCAAATTCTCCTAACTTAAATAATATCAAATCTACACAAAACTTACTACCAGAAATCTCAATCTCACAATTCCCACAAACTTGATTCACAGTTACCCGTTCTTGGTTTGCTAATTCCACAGTCATTATTTCATTTAAATACTCTACTGGACAAGTTAACTTGCTAACAAAATCTTGTGAAACAAATGATCGAGTTGTTCCCGAATCTATTAACACTTTGGCACATAAAGAATTCACATTGAGCGTACCTGCAACGACATCTGTATCATGGATAGCATCCTTCACTGACATGTCGAAAACTCTAGCCCTTGGAGTCTCATTCACTGTTGGGATAGATCCCATAATCCTCAATGTATTACTAACTGGGGCTGGTGTCTTGCAATCCCTGGCCATATGTCCTGGCTTTCCACATTTATAGCACGTAAATCTAATGGCTGGAACCTTCACTGCTGGATTCCGGATAGGTTGATCCTTATTTGCTGGCTCTCTTGCTGGCTGATTTTGGCACTCCCTTGAATAGTGCCCTTTCTGATTACATTTGAAACATACCACGTTCAACTTGTTACAAACTCCCCCATGCTTCTTTCCACAAACTTGACAATCTGGAAAAGTTAATCTCAACCGATTCGGCTGATTCGCAGTAGCTGGACGGTTGCCCTGACCTCCGTCTCCTGCATTTTGTCTCCTGAAATTAAAATTTCTCCCTGGCTGAAACTTGCCCTTCTTAAAATTTGGAAAATTCCCTGGTTGTGACTGACCCTCACTTCCCTCAACTTTCCTTTTCTTGCTTTCCTTTTCCTTCTGGAACATCTCACTCTCTGTCTCTGCGATCATAGCCTTCTGTACTACTCCTGCATAGGTATCCAATTCAAAAATGGCTACCTTCCCTCTGATCCATGGTTTCAAACCTTGCTGAAATCTTTTAGCTTTCTTCCTGTCAGTATCCACATACGACGGTACATACCTTGACAATTCCTCAAACTTACCCTCATAATCTGTTACCGACATGTTCCCTTGCTTTAATTCTAAAAACTTCAACTCCATTTGATCCTGAACAAACTGAGGAAAATATTTTTCTAAAAACAATTCCTTAAACCTTTCCCAAGTAATAACATTTGTGCCTTCCAATGTCTTCACCATTTCCCACCAATAGGTGGCTTCATTCTTCAGATAGTAACTTGCAAACTCAACCTTCTGTTCCTCCTTTACTTTCACTAAGGCAAATGCCTTCTCTATTTCCTTTAACCACACATTTGCTTTAATTGGCTCTAAGGAACCCTTGAATCCTGGTGGGTTTACTGCCTGAAAAGTTTTAAAAGTTACGTGGGGGTTGGTCTGTCTTTGTTGTTGTTGTGCTAGGTAAACTGTTTGTTGGGCCAAGATTTGAAGAATCTGGGCTATTGCTGGGTCTATGGGTCCTGGGTTCATATTTGGGTTCGTATCATCTTGGTTGTTATTGTTGTTGGTTTCTTCATTCTGGGTGTTGGTGCGGGTATTTCTTATGGGAGGCATTTTCTGTAAAGAATCAAACAACTTATTCAGCTTTTGAATCAAATCTTTGTATAAAAGAAAAGTTTTGTAAAACAGAGGTATCTCTTTTTGAAAATAGTTATAACTAAGTAAATTGCATGCTTCTTTACAGAATATAAATAGTCATGGAAAACAGGGTACATGGTATCACAGGGTATAACTGGTACAATAAATAAGGTAAAGTAAAACAGGTGTGATAAAGTATATGACAGTGCTGGAAAGGAAAAAGATACTGATATATATAGATCAAAAGTTTTAGGTAGTACAAGCGTAAAGACGCTTCGGAAGTAAAAGCAAAAAGGGTACAACAACCTACTCACTAGTTAGCATAGCTAGTCTATAAATATAACTCAAAAGTCTACTGATACACACTACACACTACTGTATATACTACATAACCATAAAAACACTGCTCAGCATCTCCCTCTCTGAATCTCTGACTCAGCTCCAAGGAAACTCTGGTCCTGCCAGCCTCTCAAAGTCCTCCATCACCTCAGTAGCTTAACCCATCAGTGCATCAGGGCCTCTGCCAGGTAGTGTAGCAACATGTAGCCTAGCCTCAAGAACCCTCTGTGTCATATGAATCTCCTCTCGAAGCTCCCTCACACCACTATCAACATCTGTAGTCCTAATAATATGCTGTAGCTCTCTGATCTGGGCCAACAAGGAATCACGCTCCAATAGAAGAGCCTCATACCGGTAATAAGGAACTGGGGGCAATGTAGACTGGAATGGGGCACTCGCAACTGAATGCCCAGTGGAATCCGAATCAGCTGGTGGGGGTCCTCTGATAGGTGGCCTCATGCCTGGAGGTGGAATAGCCTGCAGTAGTACGGGCTGCAACACAGGTGGAGGTAGTATAGCCAGCACTGGTGGAACAACATGACGTGGATCCGAAGACGGCACTCCAACTGAAGGCTCTGAGTGATCAGCTGATACGGGAATAAAAGAGTCGGCCATCGCTGCTATCTGAAATCATATCGCAATATAAGAATCTCAACCCATAACGCGAATTACACTAATACCTGATATACCAAAGCACTCAACCTCTCGAAGTTCTATCTTTCTATTCCTTACTTCTAATCCTAACCCTCTACCCATTCCCGTCAACCTATGCTTGTGTCAGTGACTTATAACTTGTAGCTCTGATACCAAACCTGTGGCGCCCTCCAAACCCGGGTCAGAAGTTTGGGGTCCACACACACACACATCTTATTTATAACCTGCTTATAATAATAATAAAGATAACAATAATATGCAGTGACCCTATTTACCAACTATCACGGATCACAACAGGTTAAAGTATGTACACAAGCCACACATCTACTTATATTACATATCGTTCAAATCCCAACCATTCAAACTCAAACTGAGTATTAAACTTTATTACAAACTTTTACAGACTTAAATTATTCCAAAAGAAGCCTACTAGCTCAGCTTTCTCAACCTGAACCCCTAGCTCTCGCGTTGGACTGGGGATCCTCGTTATCAACTGGTTCCTTTTTAGCTGGAAAGAATATAAACAATATCGCACAAATGAGCTAACTAGCTCAGCAAGTCACAATGACAAAACTGAGAAGAATGATCATCAGGTGAACATGATTATGATATCGAGTGAATAATAGATTATGATTTAGAATTGGATATTATACTTTTAATTTAAAAACCAAGGTTAGGCAGCTGATCAGTCACGCATTAACCCCGAGCAAGGCACACAGCATTGCTCTAACTACTGGATCCAAGGCACACATTGGCCTAACTTGACCATTATATGGTCTGACCACGAATCTGGTCCATAATTTTATAAAAACAATCCAATTCTAACATAATAACAGAATAAGCAATAATAAACAATAATCAGAATCATTAACAACAATGAGTGTTTAACAATGAAAGGGTTTTAATCCTTGTAAGGATCAATAAGATAATTTAAAAGCTTGGATGCTGGTATTGAAAGAATTGGATAACAAAGGAATTAACACTTCAGGGTTTCAAAGATTTGGGCTTTCAAAGCATAGGATACAATGTTTGAGTATATAATTAATTCAGTTTAGTGTTTGGGATTTTGTTTGCATGTATTTGTGGAGTAGTATCGTATACTTGAGGTTCGTGTTTGGGTATACAACAATCAATGGTCTAGAAAGAATAAGGTTCATGGCTCAAGATCAGTAACTGGAATCCGGGTTTAGGTTTCTGTGCTTCAAAGCACTTGCAATATCACAGGATTATCAAGTACTACAATATCTCGAGAAAGTTTAGAACACTTGCCTGGTACTAGCTTACTACTCTGCACTCGCTTCCAATCACAATCGTCTTACTTCTCAACTACCTGTTTCCCTTTCCTACGCCTTGCCTCTTCTGCTCACATATCATAAACATCTATCAATAATCGACTCATAGAGTTCTATTCAACACATACTTCTATCTACCCTTCGTTTTACCCAAATTCGATTAACAGATTGAAAGTTATGCAATAATCAAGTAAACACCGAATATATAGACGGATAGTCAATCAACAAGTCACATATAGCACATAATACATCACGTAATCAATGATATATTATTTATAAAGAAGTCTCGGGTCATAAATAGGCTTTCGGGTATTTAAAATGATTTTTAAAATATTTTTCGGAATTAAAACGGGTCGTTCGATCAATTTCGGGTTAATAAACAGGGTTCGGTTGGCCAATTCTGGCTCCGAAACAATTTTATAATAATTATCGAGCCTTGGAAATAATTTAGAATAATATTTTAAAGTTCGAAACTATTTTTCAAAATTTTTAAATCATTTTTAAATAATTAAATCTAATTAAATAATTAACTAAAATCAATTAATAATTAAATAAATCAATTAATCAATTAATTTTCGAATTAATTGACCAATTAATCAATTAAAAATTAACTGAAATTAATTAACTAATTAATTCAGATTTATTTTTGAATAAAAAATAATTTTCAGAATTAAAATACTAATTTTTAGAATTTTCAGAAATTAAAAAATGAATTTTTATAATAAAAATAAATAGGAAATATGATTTTTAAACATTTTTAAAACAGGAATCCTAAATTTGCAAAGTCTGGAAACTTCAGGGACCAAACTGCATCGTTTTCAAAATTATAGGTACTAAACTGTAATTTTCCAGCCCCGTCGCCGGAAAATACAGGGGTGGCCGGAGTACACGTTCCCGACGTCCTCACCCCACCAACACCTCCAGATCACATCTATAATTCACCAGGAACTTAACCATACCAACAAATCATTCTAATCATCCCTGAGTTGGCCGGAATTTGGCCGTGAAGTTTTCCAGTTTCCGGCGAACTTCGAAAAATTTCAAAATACAACTCCGTTCTCTACAGACCTCGGTGATTCATGAAACTTATACGACTAGATTGCAAATTTCACAGAGAACACAATCCACTATATCACAACATCAATCTATTCCAGAATAAGAAACCCCCAAATTTCAATTAAGAACATTCATACGGGTTATAAACCCTAATTTTAAAATTCGAAAATCAAACTCAAATTTGAACATGTTATTGAACTCCAAATCAGACGTATAATATATCAAAATCATCAGGAAAACAAGCTCTACAACATGCAGTCATCAAATCATACAAACAATCATCCGAACAAAAATTCATATTTTTAATAAATTTAATTCGAAAATAAATAAATTTCCAGAAAATAAACCTTTGATTCTGCAGTGAAACAAAGCTCAGAATCTAATAGAACACTTCAAATCCTTCGTTTTGGTTACTCAAGCTTTGAAAACAGAGATTGGTAACGCCTTCGTTTTGCTGTTTGATTCTTAGAACAGTTTATGTAATTAGGGTTTTTCTCTGAAAATTATAAAATTAACTATCTGCAAATGATTTTGATACGAAATAAAATACGGTAAAAGGCTATTTATAATTACGAAAAATTAGTATCCCGTTGGATCATTCCGAATATAAAACGGTACATTTATTTATATAAACTGATCCAAACGGTATCGGTTTTCGGGATAATTATCCAAATCAGTACAATTTGTACTGCGGTCTTGGACTCAGCGCCTGGTTACACGTACTACGAAGTGATAATTGGGATAGTTTAATAAAAAGCTCCCGTTTATCGAAAATACGGGTTTTATTGATTTATCGAAATGAATATTGTATCGAAAATGTTGCGCCGGGACCCGCGCAGAACAAACCGTACGCCGGATCGAAAAAGTCGAAACATGGAATATGCTCGGAATATTACAATTAGGTTTGGAAGGAGTTCTCGGAAGAGTTCCGGGTTCCAAAAATGTAACAACGGTTGACGTCAGTTGGTTCCCGTTATAAAATAGATTTTAATTACTCGGAAAAAGATTTTATAAATTTCATATGATCCTTATAAATCCATAAATCAACATAAAAATAATTAGGAAGATATGACAATTATCTATGTTTTATTTTGGACATATAAAAATTAAAATACTCAATTAATATTATTTTTGAATATCCAAGTACAGATAACATTTAACAATTAACTCACAGAATAGATACTGAACACACATAATAATTATTTAATAGCAAAATAATTACACGATATATCCCAGATATTACATCCTAGTTCTACATCCACATCATTTCCAAATATTATATGATTCTAATTTTTCTTCTCATCATTCTGATAATCTCCAATGGTCTTATTAGTCATGCTTTAATCCCTCAATTATACACTTTATCCTAACCTACACATTGGGGCTACATCAAGTAGTCCAATGATGAACTCTATATGAGCTCTTACGTAACCTCACATCTAGACAGACTCCTAATACTCTCATCTCTGAGTACTATAACTTAATGCTCTGATACCATTTCGGTAACGCCCCCAAATCCGGGGTCAGGAATCTGGGACGTCACGCAATCTTTCAATCATGTGTAACCTGCATTAACTCAATGATCCAATAATTCCATATCACAGATCCCCAATCTCACACACTCACAAGTTATAGCCTTAGAAACGACGTATAACAAATATCATCTGTTATTAAAACTCAAATGTACTTTACAGGATCTCGAACAATTACTCATAACCTCTACATAAAGTTACAATAATTACGACTGATATCTTATACCTATCTGATACTCTGGCCCACCTGAGACAAAGCTTCCAAGGATTCTCCCCATGACTGCAAGCGACTAAGTCTCACACCGGCATACTGGTTATCTGTTGTGTTGTGTCATTTAAAAGAAAGCAAGTGTGAGCTATAATGCCCAGCATAATAATGTACTGTATGAAATGACTGTATGATAAACTCAAGTAAAACGTCATATATGATAAATACGTTTTATTCAAAAATAGTTTTCCTTGGTGATACACAGCTTCTTATGAAAATAATTCTTTAATGGATTATTATCCTGATGGTAAACCCAGTACCTAGGTTTGGATTACGGTATTGCATCACAATTCCAATTGGAAGAATAGGACATTCATTGGAGCCACCGCATATGATGATCAGTCGTACTACAGAAATAGTAACCTTTTCTACTAGTAGAAGGATGAAACCTTCGTATCCCGGTTATCACCTTTGCCGCATTTGGGCTTTATATGCTTCCCCATTCAGCCCGGATATATTTTGCATACTTCGTATGTCCTTCAGTACACATGGTACCTTCTCATATGGAAAATAAATATGGCAGTCTCCCCAGTCCACGAAGTACTAGATCTCCCCTAGTCCTCTTAAGAATCTGATCATATACTTGGAATCATCGAACTATATCGAAGTTCCCCAAGCGTTTTGCTTGTTAATAGGCACAACTTTACCTCATATAGATATATATATATATGTACTTCCGAAAGTTTTCAGAGGAAGTACTAAGGATGTGACTTGACCATTGTCAATAGATAAGTAAATAAGGGGGAGTTTCTTTCGAAACTATATTCAAAATATTTAAAATAATTCGAGATAATATTCTCCGACGATTTGAAATTATTCGAATGATTTTTCGAAAATCAGAAAGTATTTTATGATTTTTAAATCATAAATAAATCCTTTAATAAATAATTAATAATTAAATATTAATTGTTAAATAAATAAACCTCGAATAGTTATACTTTTAAAAGAATATTAAAATAATATTCCTCAACATATTTATCTTTAAGTAATATATTAATCTTTAATATTTAATCGAGTTTAAAATAAATATTCGTTGGAGAATACTTCATCCATAATAAATGAATAGTTAAAAAATATTTATTATTCGAGCAATAAATTATAGTTGAGGGAATACGATCTTTGTAAATTGCTTTAATAAAAGTTCGAGGTGTTTAATATTTCGTAAGTGGACGTCGGGTTCCTTGAAATAAAATAAGTACGGACTTTTAATGGTCCAAAACATCTCCGGGATGATTCCCGAGTTTATACTTTATTAAAACTGACTGACTCTCGGTCTTATAACTTATATATCACGTTCTACTATAGCGTTTGTATTCTTAAATAAAACACCTCCGGAATACTTACGGGTTTTCATAAAATTATACTGACCAATCCTCGATCTAAAATATACTCCTTATATACACAACACTACTCTCTAATGTTATCGATTGAAATTCGGTAATATTCATATACCAAAATTATTATCATATCGTATGATATTATATAATATTATTCGTAAAACATCGTAAATATAGCATCATGTATATATCGACATTATTTGAAAACAAACACAACACAACAGTTTCAAAAAGGTAGGGTTTGAAAACTTTCCTGGGTATCTCGAGGTGGAGGATGCTCTAGGTTCCGCTCAGAAATCTATAATCATAAACATAATTTGTTTTGTTAGGTCCCGTTCTTAATTTACGGCGACTCGCACTCATATGCTACTTATTATGCACCCTCTCAACTTATATTACCATTATCATTTCTTTAAGTCCTTATTCGCATTACGGTCGTTTCCTTTTTCAAAGTATCTTAAGTCCGTTTTTATTTTCATCGTCGGCTGCGCTTATGGATTCTACGGTTTTCTAATCGCGCGGTCTCGGCTCCGATATTTTTATAAAATTGAAAAATCATTATTTTCACCTGAAATTTTTATGAAGTTAAGAAACTAAATTTAATACTCTCTGTAAAAATTTCATGATTTATGAACATTTTTAAGATGATCCTTTATATTTTCAAAGTTCGTAATTCGTAGCAGTTTTTGTCGCGTAATTCACTTTTAGTAAAACAACCATAACTTTTGATCTGTAAATTGGAATCACGCGATTCAAATGCCTAAAAGATCCTTATAATGTTGTCTATCATAATCAAGTGTTATTTTTCAAGAAACTACAGTTTAAATCTTCGGGACTTCCTGCAGAAACTTAATGCTACGTTTTGTTCGTTTTAACGAGATTACGGTTACGATCCGAGTTTCGTTTATGCCTTAAATATTTATACTACCACCATCAAACAACAAATCATCATCACCACACTAACTCCTCTCAAGAACATCATGTTATTGAGGCAACAACCATCAACCTCAAATCTACTTAGCTAAACATCAAGATTACAACAATACTTCCACCAAAACTAGGTTTACAACTATGTTCTAAAAGATTTTTGAACTTAAAGATTAAATAAAGATGGGACAAAGATTTATACCTTTCTTGAAAGCTTGAGATGTGTTATTGATTATGGTGAAGTCTTGGGAGTGCTTGGTATGGTTTTTGGAACCTAAAACAACCATTAAAATCAAGAAACCAAAGAAGAGTTACTATTCACACTATTCACTATCATCTTTCTTGAATTTATTTCACCCATCAAACCTTGATAAAATGAGCTTAAAAATTTATCCTACCTTAGTTAGGAGGTATAAAGCTTGAGCATTAATGGGGGAATTTTTCCATGGCTAGATCTTCGTGTTTTGATTTTGATTTCTCCTTGTTTAATGATAGGGCCGAATTGAGAGTTTAGGGAGAGGGGGAGAGAAATCGTGTTGCTTCCTTGGGTGCTTCTTGAAGAAGTGATTGTGTTTGATTGTTTATTCTCTAGTATATGTCCTAGAATAGGTTTATGTTGGTAATTCCTTGGACAATTCTAGCTAGCCCTTTCTAGATTACAAGCTAAGCTAGTAGTTTAGCCATTAGCTTTACTATTCTCTTAGCCTTAGATGACCATCTTACAATCTTAGCTTACTATTTAATAAAGTAACCATGGTTACTTTTCTACCATGGTTAGTTAGTGCGATACATTTATTTAATTGTTTATGCGTTTGTTCGATCGTTTAAAAATTTTCGTAATACTTTCTCGTAAACGGTTCGCGACGTAAATCCTTTCGTATTTATTCTTTATGTTTTGAAGTATCGTCCTTGAATATAAATCCGTAGGGTTTTAAATTCATAATTATATTGTGATTCCCGTAATCCTCGATGATTCGTAAATATGGTCATTTTTCAAAGTTCATTTTCTTCGAAAACTAATAGCGTTTACATACACTTATTTGGTACGTGTAATCATGTTATCAACTCCGAAACTCAATTTCTCATGCACAACATAATGTGGGCTAAAAAGTTTTTCCCATCTGTCAGGGTTACTATTCATTAAGCATTTTACAAGGTCTCAAAACTTCGAGTTATTATATTACTATTCATAAAGGTCATTTACTGATGTCAAAAATTTGGGTTCTTACAAAGTCCTACACAGAAGATTCTGGAGTTCCTTCCCTTATAGGACTCCTAGTCCCCCAAGTCTCCCGACACAACTCTAACCCTAGACTCACCTCTATATAAAAGGCTCTATCCCTCAACCTAGAACTACGTTTTTGGCTTGATTCTCTACCACACAGAGAAATACGCAGACATCTTGCAAGGACCGATAGTCCCAAATGCAAGAGCAGCCATTAAAGCTTGAAGCTCACCAACCCTAGTATTAATTACTAACACACTCTAATTTTTATTGCACAACATTTGGTGTCGTCTGTGGGAAGACTACAAAACCATGGTAAGCACACGGAGCAGAAACAATAATAGAACAGACACTCATGTCCCATTGCGAACAATCGCACAGTGGAGGAACCCTGATAGGGGCAATTGAGACTTATCCACAAGGGATGAATCCCCCGGCTCCTTTAGGGACAAATCCATAATTTTAGCAGCTACATGGACCTGTGAACTCTCAACCCGTTGGGTATGAGTACTCGACGATCGTGAACCACTAACACCCTTACGGAATACCATTCTGGTAACACCGCCAAATCCAGGGTCGGGGATCCGGGTTGTCACGAGTTCCATTTCCATTAATAAAATTTAATCTTAATAAACAACCAACTACTACGTACTGTGACCCCACAATATACACACACACACACCCACACCACAAGTTATAGTCTCAGAGATGAATACCAAAATATAATACAAGTCATTTTATTCCACAATTATAAGTCATTATACCTCAAAAGGGTTTCTTGATAAATTTACATATTCTTTGCCATCATTACAATTCATAAATATACATAACTCTGGTATATCAAGGGTTGAAATCCTAGCCTATTGGTAGCTCCTACCTCAGCCATAGCGGAATCAACGCTTACAGGAAGCTGTGGAACATTCCCAATCTGTTCATGAATTGGGAACTTGGTCCTGTTCATCTTGCCTAGTTGTTGTTGTATGATGAAGAAATGAAGCAATAGTGAGCATTACAGCTCGCCAGATAATATATACTTTAATCAATAATGCAAGTATCTGAATCGATTACTTACTGAAAATCTTTATCATGTGTAAGATAATTACTTACTGGATATAAGCTTAAAAAGATGAAGTTACAAAATACTCCAATATAATTATATCCTTTTTGAAAAACTACTTGAACTACCACTGTTCAAAGTATAATAAGTTTTCAAAAGCTTTTCATATAGAAGGAGCTACAAGATAAAACTTGTACAGAACCAATCTTTGAAATATCATTTAAAAGAAATGAAGTAACGAGATACTTCATTACTTTCCGATATATATACACACACACATATATATATATATATATCTCACACACTCCTTGAAAACCTCTATTAGAAAAAGTATAAACAGAGTTGTCATACCTAAGAATTTTGGAAAGAAGAAACTTTGGCATAAACCTGATATCTTGCTAATCAGGCAAAGATATCAATCAAGTCACCTTTTCTACTAGTAGATGGATGAATTCCCCACTGGTCATTACCCTAGCCGCATTAAGACCTTAAGCTGGACTGCCACTCAACCACTTACGCTTTGATGGACTCTCACTGAGCCCATGTCACCTATGCTGACGCATTCTAATTGGGCTTACTTCCTGAATGAGTACCCTCGGCTCCACCATTTTTATAAAACTAACCATAAAATTTTTAAGGAGACTCTTTCGCAAATACTCTACCAACTGACTAATTAATCTTAAATAATTGTTTCGTATTCCAATTAGTATTTTAAGGGCCTTAAACAAGGTTTCAAAGTTAAGCGAGGGGTAAAGGCCCGTTCGCGAAACGCCGTTACTTAAAACGATCGTTTCTCCTAAACCGTAAATCGGATCTAAGCGAACCACATACCAAAACAAAGCTTATAGCATGATCTAGCTAAAAATGGCAAAAGTACAGTTTAAGCAGTGAGTTTTATGATCCGTATTTTAAGTACAAACAGTCTATATGCAAACGGGCGTTATGACGGATATGTTTACGAGTTTTCCAAATTTTTCATTATGCTAAAACCTCACCAATTCATCAACCATCACCAATCCATCAATATTTCATCTATAAAACACTATCTCAGTCCACATTCTCTTTATTTTTAACTCATTCAACCACAATTAAGATCCATTAGTCATAATCAAAGATTCGTTAACCATAATTTATACAAATCAACCAAAACTACTAACAAACATGGATCAAGCTTCTTATTTACTAATCCAAATCATACAAGCTTAAAATCTTATTAAACCTACTGATGTATATGATTTCAAGAGCTTCATACCTTCCTTGGAGCTTCTTAACACAATAAATGAGCTTGTATAGCCTCTAGGAACCTTGATCTAACCTTAAACAACCTTGATCTTTCCAAAGAAATCAAGAACACAAACATGGTTACTATTTGTCTAACGGTAAATCATGAAGAACGAGTATGGGAATCAAGGAGGTGAGGAGAGTTTACCCTATATGCGTAGAGAGTATCGAGGGCTTCAATTTTACTGCTCAAGATACAAGCATTTCTTTCTTCTCCATTTTTTGTTCCCTTTCCTCTCGGGTTTTCTCTTCAAAAATGAAGAAATTGTCTTTTGCTTTCCTTTTTTCTTGGTTGACCTTGAGATTTGTGCCAAAATTTGCTTGGTTGTGAATTAAGCAAGTGGTTGATTAAATATTTCATCTTCACTTTAATAATGTGCTTGCATCATCTTGATGACCTCATCCCCAAGCCACATGTCATATTCTTATGGTGTGATGATGTCACCTTGCTTTTAACCACATGTTTTAGCTTCTCTTGGAAGCTTCCTTCCCATGCTACTTGCAAGTGCTTTCCCCTTGGTCGTTTATGTTAGTCCCTTAACAATATAGAAAGAATTACATAAGGGGGGTTGAATGGAATTCTTGAACTTTTTTCTTAAAATAAAAATGTTCGAACTTGAATATAAATATAAGTGTGTTGATTAGCACAATGCGGAATAAAAACTTAAGTGAATCAAAACACAAGTAATTAAAAACAAGAGTCTTTAAAAACTTTCTGGTGGATTTAAACAATTCCACCAGAGATATATATTATATCGAGAGAACTCTGTGTGCAATAATGCTCACAGCTGCTTACAAATATGAACTAATGAGAATACAGAGAAATGCTAATAATTCTGCTTACAAATGTTTCTCACTTTTTCTATCTCAGATCTTAGTTTCTATTTGCTACTTCTTGATTTATATATTACCAAGATTACAAAGTCAAAAGACAGGATCATTATAAAAACTATCGGGTCTAATGCTTTGTTACTTTGTTCTCTATTACCCAGTTAATAGGCTTCCTCATTCCATTTGTATACACTTCGACGCATGTGACCAGTTGTCACTGTCAACTGATATTTGAATTCTTTATCCGTTGAATACATGATCATCCGTCGACTTTATGATCATCCATTGATGGCTTCATTATTCATCGGTCGATTGCTATATTAGACATCCGTTGATAGCTATTTGATCATCCGTCGATGGCTTTGTTAATCATCCGTCGGTAGCTATTTTGGCACTTGACTTCAATTCTTTTATGCAGAATTACAAGACATCATCTATGTACAATTAATCAACCTATTCTGCATATCTAGTTAAAGTCAACATGACTTATATGCTACTACATAATGTATACAAAGGTGTATGTAGAAATGTGCTACAGACTCATTATTACATAAGCTACTCACTCAATAGATAATAAGTTATCATCCGTCGGGACTATGATGATTTATCCGTCGGGACTATAATCCTTATCCGTCGAGTGCTACATTATTTCACTAAGTAAAATCTACTTAGGTGTTTTGTTTATGTAATCATCAAGTACACAACATATGCACAACAATCTCCCCCAATTTATGTCTACTGGAATTGTAGCCATAAATTAAGAGATACTTGATGATAACAAAACACCCTAAACACACAGCTTTAAGGAAAAGTAGATAATACTCAAAAGTGCTTCAATTAATCAAAATGTACAAAGTTTAGCTCACATTCATTTTCAGGATGCTCCTCTAGCCTGAGCAGATTTTTCTAGTTTCTTGAAGGTCTAGATCTTCTTCCAAGCTTTCTGTTGTTTTCATCAATCTGATTTTGGAGCTGCCTGTGGAATTCCAGTTCATCAGATTCTGAGAGATTTAGCTTTTCTTGCATTTCCAAGAGAGTCTCATTGCTGGAGATGCTCAATTGGTCTTCTAATCTGAAGAATCTTCTCACCCCTTTGTCATCTATGAACTTCATCAGCTAGTAGGGCCTTAGATGCACTATTCTCCCTGCGTATGGGATGATAAGAGTCTTTGGGAGTGCATCTTTAGCTCTAAAACTCCTTAGTTCTTCAATCTTCTTCAATACTAGTCTTCTTGCAGTGATATTGAACCTAAAGTTCTTCTTGAAGGATGAATAAACTTTAATCAGTACAGCTTGGCTCTCTTGAAGAATCCTGTGAAGTGGCCATTGAATCTCCTTTCCTCCTTTGTACTTGAACACTAACCTTTCAGGTAGGTTCCTGTATGCATCAATACTTCTTACTTCATCTAGTTCATCCAGATAGAGGTTTAGATCAGGAAATTCTTTGATGTCACACAAGTACAAGTAGTCTCCCTTATTGACTTTGGGCTGAGCTTTACTACAGACTTGGATTTTAGAGGTGACAGCTTCACTTTCTTGACTGCTCTTGACTTTGTCCTTTTTGGCTTTCAAACCGAATACTCAGGTATAAAATTTGGTTTATTTTACGTTGCCTCGTATCTGAATTTACTAGTTTCTTCATTATTTGTAACGGTTCTTTACTTGGGGGGCTGGAATCTCTCTCTTCCGTATATAGGCGTTCCTTTTTTTTTTGAAATAAATAAAGCGGGTAGAGTCTTTGGAACAATAATTGGTATCCTTGGGCACAATAGGTTCACCATGAATATTCCTGTAGGAATCCACCACCTTTATGTCTTCAAATACCACAGAGGGCTTTGATGCTAGAGTTGTAGCTGGTGTGGATTCCTTAGGAAATTAATCTTCCAATTCCTTGCCAACAATATCCAGTTTCCTTTTAGTTCTTTTAGCCAATTGCTTCTTTCTTAGAGATTTCTTCTGTTCTTCAACTTGCTTCCTTGATTCGGTTGCTTCAGATGGTTGAGAGGGAATTTGTTGTGATGAATTTACAGCATGTAGCTTGGCCAAGATAGCAATCTGCTCTCTCTTTTGTTTAGCCTTTTTAGCATCTAGAGCAGTCTGCTTCTTCTCCTGCTTCAATCTAGCTTTTTCTTCTCTATTTGCTTGAGCAAATTGAGGGTGTCCAGCCACCACACAAATTTCTTTCCCATTTCTGAAAATCTTAGCAATCCTCCTTTTAGAAACTAAATCAGCTGGATCTTTATAGAAGATAATTGATCTTGACAGAAGCTTCTTCTCATCAGGCTTGGGTGTCTCATATATAGTGTCCAAGGGGTTCTTCAAGGATGATTTTGAGTAGTTTGCCCTTGGTTTAAGAATCATTTCAGCCTTTGGAGACTTGATGCAGGAAGATTTTCCTCTTTCCAGATAGTTCATGTTCATCTCATTCACACTAATTTGCTTGACTTGAGAGTGATGGATGGCATACTTAACTGGCTCCTTGACAAGTTCAAACTTTTTATGTATCTCCTCATCAATCTTCTTCCAGTTGACCAAACTCAACTATTCTTTCTCAGCAACTTTCAAGTTAGCTGTTGCTGCTTGAATCAGATCTATACCATCTGCAACTGGTGTCTTTGAGACAGTAATTGAAGGCACAATTACTTTACTGATTTGTATCTGAAGTTTCTCCCCCTCACTTGGTCCTTTCTCCCCCTTTTTGTTATCATCAAGTTGAGGAGTCAGGCCTTGTGCTTTAGCCAGTTGTATTAGAAGACTGGTCTGAGACTGTTGATTTTGAAAAATAGTGGCCACAGAGTTTTCAATTACTTGAACTCTGTCTTCCAATTTGGCCAGCTTCTTTTCAGCATCTGATTCTCTTCTCAGTCTCAGGAGTTGATCCTGCATGGTACCATAGGGAATTATTGAATCCAGCTTTTCAGAATTATAGGTCTTCAAGTCAGCTATATCCTTTTTGAGTTCATCCACACTCAGATTCTGTCTTAATTGCTGTAGCTTCATGAGATGTAGAGAATCTAGGTGGGCTTGAAGAATAGCCTTGGTACCAGCATTTGAGCTGTTCTGAATGGCCTTTTGGATAGACATGATTTGTTTTACTAAGGATACATTGAATTGTCCTGGTGTAGACTCCTTTATCAATGCCCATTCAGGTAGATCTGGAATGGAACTAGGGCCTTCATCTCCCCCTAAGTTCATGCTTCCATCAAATGAAATAGAGTCATCATAATTAGAATTTACTCCAAATTCTTCAGATGGCTCACCAGCTGTAGAAGGCATTAAATTGACAGCAGCTTTATCCCTTTGTAGAGATTCTGAAGTATGTACTAGATTTAAAGTCTTCTCTGCCTCCTCATTGCCCTGAGCAGCCAATAGTTGATAGGTTGACACAGGATGAGTAAAAGTGTCAGCATCCAAGGAAATGTTATCAATTACAGCTTTGTAATGTTGCTGAAATTGTCTTTCCTTTTCAGCATCATCCACAATCATTGACTCATGAGCAATGGCTGGATCCACCCTTATATCCTCTGTATCTGCTTTTCTCTCATGTTCTCTCTTTTGTTGCATCAGGGTCTCACCCTGGCTCCCCACCCTCACACCCTCACCTTCACCTACTAAGGTGGAACTCCTCTCACTCCCTTTTGCCAATTCTGAAGAAATGGATTGCAGATTTTCACTCATTTCCTCTCCTTTTGCCTGGGAGCAACCCAGCCTCTCACTCAAGACACTCTGCTCTCTCAATCCTAAGAGTGACTGTACAACCACTAAATCTTCTGCACTTGAAATAACTGAAGTTTGAAGTTGTGCAGAGATACTCGACGGATGAGTGATATCCATCGAGTGAGTGGTTTTGCTATCCGACGGATAACTGCTGTTAGGCTTATCCATCGGGATACAATCACTACTCGACGGATGAGCAATATCCGTCGAGAGAGTAGAAATGAATGAGATGGGAAGAGAAACTATTGTTGACTCTGTGCTGATTGAAGAAATTTTAGGCACAGATGACACAACAGTTGCTGAAAGAATTGGCAAGTGAGCCAACAAATCATCTAAAAGATGATGCTCACTTGCATGGAGTTTTGGCTTCCCCAACAGAGTTAAAGAAGGGGAATCAGGAATTGATGTGTTTATCATATCCACATCCAGAGAATTTGTGGGTGAGTATGATGTTTGAGGTGCTTCTATAACTAGAGATTTTGGCTGTGACTCCACATTTATTGGAGCCACATCAAACTGAACTTGAGAAGGTGCAGTGATTGTGTCTTTAGCACCAGTTTGCACTGTGCGTGTCATGTGCATCCCCAGAGGTTTTAGATTTCTTATTTCGTGTATAGGTTTGAGGTGAGCTTGTATCCCTAACCCTCTTGGCATGTGCTCTTGGTTGAGAGCTTTGTTCAATAACTACATCCTTTTGGGATGATGCAGCTAGAAGTGAGCTTTTATCCTCTTTAAGCACTGCAGTTTGTTGGGAAACTGCAGTGTGGCTAGGCTGGGATTCACTCAACTCTCCAACCTCATTCTTGGGGTTTCTTTGATGTTCACCCCTTCCCTCACCTAACTTACCCTCCTTCACACTCCCCTCTTTGGCTTTGGTGGATTTTTCAACTGGAATCTTTTGAGAGATACCAGAAGGGGTTTTCTTTGATTTGGATTTGGAAATAGTAGTAGGTTTGGTAGCTTTGGTAGGCAACTGTTTGGTCATTGGCATAGTTGCCATAGCTACTCCTGAACTCAAAGAAATTATGGAGGTTGGAATAGTTGTTCGGATGGATGAACTTACTTCACTTACCTGAGGTGCCTGCATTACAAGAAAGTAGAACATTGGCACATCCTTGTGATGATTGCCCCTGTTCAAATCTGCAATGAGCCTTCTCTCTTGAACCCAACAATTCAGTTTGTTGTTAGGGTTCTCAAGCACAATCTCTTCACAGAGGTGGTTAGCCAATAATATAAGAAATCTAGCATAATACACATTCCTACCTCTTTTAGCTAACTCACCTAGTTTAAAGCCTAACTCAAACAAGACAAGGTCACTGAAATTATAAAATTTATCTGTAACTAGCATATATAGCATGTTGAGCATGGAAATATTCACTGAATCAAAATTACTGATCTTTCCTGAGAAAACCTTTGTAACTACATCACACAAGAAACTCCACTCCTTTCTAAGACCCATTCTCCTAATATCACTCAGTTTAGAAGTAGGAAGTGCATAGTGCATGGAATTAAGCATATTAATGATATCAGTGTCATTGTGTGGTGAAGTTACATTGTTATCAGGAATTTTGAAACATGTTTTTATCACATCACTATTGATATAAAATTCTTAACATTTGATGGTTAGAGTGATGGTCTTGTCAGTAGAGTTGTAGGTAGCAGTGGTCCACATTTCTTCAACAACTTCACAGAAGATTGTGGGTGATTCTAGCATGGCATAATTGAGCTTGCAATTCTTCACAAAGTCCATCATCTTGTGATAGTCATCCGATTGCTGAATACCCTTGTTAACTAATGCAGTGAAATTGTTCTTCTCATAAATGTAACCAGTTTGAGACATAATCTTTACAACAGGTGCCATTGTTTAGAGAATAAAAGCTTGAAGAGAGAGAGAGAGAGAGAGAGAGAGAGAGAGAGAGAGAGTAAGTGCTTGAGAGAGAATGAAATTAGAGCAGTTGAATTTGAGAATGATAAAAGAGAACAATTGCAATGAAATAAGCTTTTATACTATCTCAAAAATAACTGATTAAAATAATAAAGTAAAATAAATTAACCAATAGAAATTGCCTAAAATAGCCGTTTAAAAATAAACTGTAAAAATTCCACCTACTATCCGTCGTGTAATGCGTACAAACTGTAAGTATACTAGATGGATACTATACAGGGAATTAACGGCTGAGATTAAGACAATTCGACGAATGAGGATAAACTGTTATCCGTCGAGACATAAAATATTCCATAAAAGTAATTGATTTTTATTAGCGAATTGTGTGTCGACGGATGACCAAACTCGATGGATAAGGGTCATCCGTCGAGATGTAAATTTTGACTTAGCCAAAATTTCATCCAGGACTGAAAAATCAATTAACTATCTGGCTGCATATCAACTGCAAAATAACTCAGATAGATTTAAGAGTAATTAAGCATACCTAACTCACTTACCAACCTTGAAAAGGTGGATTCATCCAGTGGCTTGGTAAAGATATCTGCAAGTTGCTTCTCACTTGGAACAAAATGAAGCTCCACGGTACCATTCATTACATGTTCCCTTATGAAATTGTACTTGATATCTATGTGCTTTGTCCTTGAATGTTGCACTGGATTTTCAGTGATGGCAATTGCACTTGTATTATCAAAGAAAATTGGAATCCTCTCAACTTGTAAACCATAGTCCAACAATTGATTTCTCATCCATAAAATCTGTGCACAGCAACTGCCAGCAGCAATATATTCAGCTTCAACTGTAGAAGTAGAAACTGAATTTTACATTTTACTGAACCAGGACACAAGCTTGTTTCCTAGAAATTGACAGGTTCCTGATGTACTCTTTCTATCAATTCTACAACCTGCATAATCTGCATCTGAATAACCAGTTAGATCAAAACCAGAATCTCTAGGGTACCAAATGCCAAGGTTTAGTGTTCCTTTGAGATATCTAAAAATTCTCTTAATAGCTATTAAGTGAGATTCTCTAGGATCAGTCTGAAATCTAGCACATAAACAAGTAGCAAACATTATATCTGGCCTACTAGCTGTTAAGTACAGAAGTGAGCCAACCATGCCTCTATAACTTGAAATATCCACAGACTTTTCAGTAGTGTTTAATTCAAGCTTAGTTGTTGTGGCCATGGAAGTTCTTGCAGATGTATAATCCATTAGATCAAACTTCTTTAAAAGATCAAAAATATATTTAGTTTGACAAATGAATATTCCATCACTAACTTGCTTAACTTGTAAACCAAGAAAGTAAGTTAGTTCTCCCATCATACTCATTTCATACTTACTTTGCATCAATTTGGCAAACTTTTTGCAAAGTTTCTCATCTGTATATCCAAAAATAATATCATCTACATAAATTTGAACAAGTATACTAGAGCCATTAACATTCCTGAAAAATAAAGTTTTATCTACAGTACCTCTTGTGAAGTGACTTTCCAAAAGGAACTTTGATAAAGTGTCATACCAGGCTCTAGGTGCTTGCTTCAGTCCATAAAGTGCTTTCAAAATATAATAGGCATGTTCTGGAAAATTTGGATCTTCAAAACCAGGAGGTTGACTGACATATACTTCTTCCTCCAAATCTCCATTCAGAAAGGCACTTTTGACATCCATTTGATAGACCTTGAAATTGGCATGGGCTGCATAGGCTAAGAAGATTCTGATGGCTTCAAGTCTTGCAATAGGATCAAATGTTTCATCAAAATCTATTCCTTCTTGTTGACAATAGCCTTTAGCAACCAATCTAGCTTTGTTCCTGACAACTATGCCATTTTCATCCATCTTGTTTCTGAATACCCATTTGGTGTCTATTGGATTCTTTCCTTTAGGCTTGGGTACCAGCTTCCACACATTATTCCTTTCAAATTGGTTTAGCTCCTCCTGCATAGCTAATATCCAATTAGGATCCAACAAAGCTTCTTCTACCTTCTTTGGTTCTTCCTTGGAAAGAAAGCTGATGTATAGACATTCTTCCTCAGTTGTTCTTCTTGTTTGAACTCTGCCAGAAACATCACCAATGATGAGCTCAAAGGGATGATCTTTTGTCCATTTCCTTTGTTGAGGTAGAGTAGCTCTAGATGAGGAGACCTCATTGTTGTCTTGATGTGTGATTGAGTTTTGACTATTTGAAACTCCCCATGAGTTTGTGGATCTTTGATTTGAGAAAGGAGAACTTTCTATAGGTGATCTGTCTTGACTTCCTGCTCCTTTTGATAACCCGACGGATGGTGAATTCTGAGTACCGACGGATGAAGTAGGTTGTCTCCCGACGGATAACGCAGATTGCCTTCCAACGGATGAAGCATTGTGCAACTCGACAGATGTAGAGTTTTGTGCTTCATTAGGGGTAGATTTATCTATATTATCCTTAGATACATTCTCTTGATCACTTTCATCATCACTTTCATCACTAACCATCTCCACATTGTCAAATTTGAGGCTCTCATGGTAATCTCCATCTTTTAGTCCTTCAATCTTTTTATCATCAAACACAACATGTATTGATTCCACAACAATGTTGGTTCTTAGATTGTAGACTCTATATGCTTTACCAACATCATATCCAACAAAAATTCCTTCATCTGCTTTAGAATCAAACTTCCTATTTTGATCAGTTTGATTTCTCTGAATATAGCATTTGTAGCCAAAGACATGAAGAAAGTTTAGAGTTGGCTTCTTGTTCTTGAACAATTGATAGGGAGTCATGCATCTTGCTTGATTAACTAGATAAATATTCTGAGTGTAGCATGCAGTATTTACAGCTTCAGCCCAGAAATATGTAGGCAGTTTAGATTCTTCAAGCATTGTCCTTGCAGTGTCAATTAGTGATATGTTCTTCCTTTCTACTACATTTTTTTATGGAGTCCTTGCTGCTGAAAACTCATGTAGAATCCCATTTTCCTCACAAAATGCTCTCATGACTGAATTCTTGAACTCAGTTCTATTGTCACTCCTGATTCTTCTAACCTTGAAATCAGGATGATTATTGACTTGCCTTATGTGATTGATGATGATTTCACTAGCCTCATCTTTAGACTTTAGGAAATATGTCCAAGAGAACTTTAAGAAATCATCTACAATTACTAGGCAAAATCTTTTTCTTGAGATGGACAATACATTGACTGGTCCAAACAAATCCATGTGAAGCAATTGCAAAGTATCTTCAATTATTGAATCAAGTTTCTTCCTGAATGATGCTTTAATCTGCTTCCCTTTTTGGCAGGCATCACACAGTCCATCCTTTAAAAACTCCACTAGACCTCTTACTAGTTCTTTCTTTACCAGCTCATTCATGGTCTTGAAGTTTAAATGGGATAGCTTCTTGTGCCATAGCCAACTTTCATCTTGACTTGCTTTACTGAGAAGACAAGTTACAGATTCTGCATTAGATGAGTTGAAATCAGCTAGGTACACATTTCCTTTTTTCACACCAGTGAGAACCACTTTGTTGCTTCCTTTATTAGTCACAACACAGGCTTCTGAGTTGAAGGTTACTGAGTTGCCTTTGTCACAAAGCTGGCTGATACTCAACAGATTGTGTTTGAGACCATCCACTAAGGCAACCTCCTCAATGATGACATTGTCCTTTGAAATCAAGCCATATCCCACAGTATAACCCTTGATGTCATCTCCAAAAGTAATACTTGGGCCAGCTCTCTCTTTGAACTCTGTGAGCAGGGTAGAATCACCAGTCATGTGTCTTGAACAACCATTATCCAAGTACCAAAGATTCTTTCTGTTTCCCTGCACACATCAAGATCAAATCAAGTTGATTTTGGTACCCAAGTTCCCTTGGGTCCTGCCTTATTAGCTTTCTTTTTCTGTTTCTTAGGCCTTATTTTATTCGACTTAGGAATTTCAGATTCATTCTTAGTCATTTCAGTTAGGCCTTTGAAGCCATTCATTGCAACAGAATCATCATGCATACTATGACTAACGGGAAATGGCATGCTGTGAGTAAACATGTTATTCTAGTAAGGTATGCTAAATGGAATTTGTGGCATAGTGTATGTAGAAAAATAAGGATTAGGTGCAAATGGCATATTAGCAAACTGTGCATTCATGTTCTGTGTAGACATAGCATTAACAGGCATGGGAGGCATGGCATTCATTTTAGGAAATTGAGCCTGCACAGACATGGAAGTAGGCATGGCAGATTTACAATTAACAGACAGATGATTTACACTACCACACTTGACACAGATTTTTTTGGGAGCATATTTATCAGGTGTGTAGTTATTGTGTTTGTTAATCCCTACTTTACCATTCCTATTGTTTTTCCTTTTAGTCTCTGTTTTTACCTCAATCTTTTCAAGTCTGTCACTTAATTGTATGACAATCATGTGACCAATATTAGCCTTTTTCCCTTTCTTAACTTGACTTGACTCTCCTGAAACAAAATTCTTGGAAACAGACCCATACTTCTCATTCAACTTAACTAGTTTGGATTTGCTAATGGGCTTGCTCACAGCCGACGGATGAGGATTTTAATCATTCGACGGATAACACTTTTTGTTATCCGACGGATAGTCCTCATCATCCGTCGAGTCTACATCTGTTAGCAGACCATCTACCAAATTAGGTTCTAGTTTCCCTTTGTTCTTTTTCCAGGCTTCATCACAGAAAGACTCGATTCCTTGAACTTTGGTGATTTGAGCATGGACATCCTTGGATGTTTTCCATGCTTTAATCCCTTCTTGTTCACGCTCGAGCTGCTTCTTTAAAATTTCTTCCTTTTTCAAGGACTCAGTTAATTCCTCCTTAGCAATCTTACACTCAATTCTTAATTTCTCAAAATCAATAAACTGAGACTCAAGCACATTATTCCTCTCACTTAAAAATAAATTGTTTTCTTTGATTTTAGCATTTTCTTTAGTAAGAGACTTAAGTGTAACACGCAAATGATATAACTCTGTAGACATGTCATTAATGGCATCATTACACTCAGCTTTGGACAAATATGCAAGGTTTGTAGTAATTACCTGATTGCTTGAGGAACTTGTCTCTGTTTTATCAGACTTGTCCATTAGGGCTAGATTGACATAGCTGACATCTTCATCTTCATCCAGACCATTTGCTGCCCAATCATTCTCTTGTGTAATAAAAGCCCTTTCCTTTTGCTTGAGTAGATCAAAATATTTTTGCTTATAATCCACAGACTCAAACTTTTTCTTACTGGAATCTGACTTCCTACACTCACTGGCAAAATGCCCTGCCAAGCCACATTTGAAACATTGGAATTTTGACTTATCCACCATATTTCTATTTGGCTTGGCTGCTCCAAAGTTCTTTTTGAACTTGAGTTTGGCAAATCTCCTGGAAAGAAATGCTAGGTGCTCATCAATGTCCTCCATGTCATCTTGGCTTAATGAATTTTCACTTTCTACTGCAAGCCCCTTGCCCTTGTTCACACAGACCTTTGAAGTTGATTCAACGACTTCCATCTTCACTTCCTTCTCCTTTTCCAACTCAGCAACTAGTGCAATGGATCATCCTTTCTTCTTTCCTCTGTCCATCCTTTTATCCTGCTCTATTTCAAGCTCATAGGTTTTTAGGATGCCATACAGTCTCTCTAAAGTAAACTCCTTATAATCTTGTGAGTTTCTTAATGAGACTGTCATTGGTTTCCATTCCTTTGGAAGAGATCTAAGGAATTTCATATTAGAGTCTTTAGTCTGATAGACCCTTCCATGCAATTTGAGATCATTTAATAGTTTTTGAAACCTACTAAAAATGTCAGTGAGTGACTCACTTTCCTCATTGTGAAAATGCTCATATTGCTGAATCAAGAGCTGCATATTATTTTCTCTAACTTGCTCAGTGCCATCACAGATTATCTGTATAGTATCCCAAACTTCCTTGGCAGTTTTGCAGTTGATAATGTTGTAAAACATGTCTGCATCAACTCCATTAAACAGAATATTCATGGCCTTTTTATCCTTCCTGACTTGTTCAATGTCAAGATCAGACCATTCATGCCTTGGCTTGGGGACTGATGGCTCGTTTCCTGTTGCAGCTCTCATTGGAACATGAGGGCATCTTTCTATGCAGTCCACATAGGCCTCATCTTGAGAAAGCATATGAAGATGCATCTTTACCTTCCAATGATGGTAATTATCTTTATCTAGAAAAGGAATCTTGACTCCAACATCCTTCTTGTTCATTTTGCTGAATTGTCTTGATCTTTAAACTCCTTATAAGTTAAGAGCTTACTCTGATACCAATTGTTAGTCCCTTAACAATATAGCAAGAATTACAGAAGGGGGGTTGAATGGAATTCTTGAACCTTTTTCTTAAAATAAAAATGTTCGAACTCGAATATAAATATAAGTGTGTTGATTAGCAAAATGCGAAATAAAAACTTAAGTGAATCAAAACACAAGTAATTAAAAACAAGAGTCTTTAAAAACTTTCTGGTGGATTTAAACAATTCCACCAGAGATATATATTATATCGAGAGAACTCTGTGTGCAAGAATGCTCACAGCTGCTTACAAATATGAACTACTGAGAATACAGAGAAATAATAATAATTCTGCTTACAAATGTTTCTCACTTTTTGTATCTCAGATCTTAGTTTCTATTTGCTACTTCTTGGTTTATATATTACCAAGATTACAAAGTCAAAAGACAGGATCATTATAAAAACTATCGGGTCTAATGCTTTGTTACTTTGTTCTCTATTACCCAGTTAATAGGCTTCCTCATTCCATTTGCATACACTTCGACGCATGTGACCAGTTGTCACTGCCAACTGATATTTGAATTCTTTATCCCTTGAGTACATGATCATCCGTCGACTTTATGATCATCCGTTGATGGCTTCATTGATCATCCGTCGACTGCTATATTAGACATCCGTTGATAGCTATTTGATCATCCGTCGATGGCTTTGTTAATCATCCGTCAGTAGCTATTTTGGCACTTGACTTCAATTCATTTATGCAGAATTACAAGACATCATCTATGTACAATTAATCAACCTATTCTGCATATCTAGTTAAAGTCAACATGACTTATATGCTACTACAGAATGTATACAAAGGTGTATGCAGAAATGTGCTACAGACTCATTATTACATAAGCTACTCACTCGATGGATAATAAGTTATCATCCATCGGGACTATAATGATTTATCCGTCGGGACTATAATCCTTATCCGTCGAGTGCTACATTATTTCACTAATTAAAATCTACTTAGGTGTTTTGTTTATGTAATCATCAAGTACACAACATATGCAAAACAGTTTATTTATTTTACGGTTCGCTTAACTCTCGTTCTCGTTGATCGTTTGAGGGATCATATTTGGGATCTTATTACTTGCCCTTCCCTAAACCTTTCTTAGTATTTTATATTCCTTTAATGATCCTCTCTTATAATCCTTGAATTTTAATCCTTGAATCATGTTACCTTATACCTAATTCTTTCGGTATCTGGTGGATTTTCGGGAAAAATCAAAGTTTCCGGATTCGAATTCTGACGACCTTTACATACACTCATTTACTTTATGAAATTTTAATATGATCTTAGAATTCCCATAACAGTACTCTTATATAGCGTGGTCTGATAAATTTTCTTAATCAGCACAATTAGCAAAAAGTTACTATTCATAAGGATTGAAAAAAATCCAAAATTTGGGGTTTTTACACCTCTATACCCCGAGGCTAGAGGAAGTGGGCACTCTAATCGAAGTGAAGCACAAGGGCGGACGCCCCAATATATACGTGGCTTGGCTCCTATTCCGGAGGATCAAGAATTCTCTGGACCTTATACTGATAGAGACTCTGAATCATCAGATGACGATTTTGCTCCAAGAAGGAAGCGTACTAGTAAAGAGCCGATGCCTACTACCAGCCAACGCCCTAGGAGCACTCAAGGGACGAATCCTCAATATGTCCAGGAGAGGATCAGGGCTCATGAAGCTGAGATCCAAAGGCTGAAGCATGACCTGGAGATGCACTTGGCCCCAAGACCCCTACTTGCTCCGAGACGGAGAAATCTTCCTCCAATCATAGACCTGGATGGTCCAATACCAAGAAAGGTTGTTTCCCCAAGGGCTGATCCAAGTAATCTTATGCCCCTAGGAGATCCTGATGATCCAAACCCACCATTCACTAACGAGATAATAAATGCATATATCTCAAGGAAGTTCAAGATGCCCACCATCAAATCATACGATGGTATTGGAGACCCTGCTAATCATGTCAGGACGTTCTCTCACGCCCTATTTCTACAACCCGTGAATGACGCTATTAAGTGTCGGGCCTTTCCTCAAACCCTATCGGGTATGTCTCAAAGGTGGTACAGCCGTCTGCTCACAAAAGCAATTGGATCCTTTAAGGACTTGAGCCAAGCTTTTAACAAGCAATTCATATGTGGCAGAGTACACGAGAAGATTTCGTCCTCTCTCATGGGCATAGTCCAAGGAGCAAAGGAGTACCTGAGAGAATATCTGAATCAATTTACGAAGGAGGCTTTGAAGGTCCCTGATCTTGATGATAAGGTATCTATGATAGCCCTACAGCAAGGGACTAGAGAGGAATTCTTTAATATGTCCCTGGCTAAGTGCCCTCCCGAAAGCATGCTGCAACTTCAGGATAGGGCAGGAAAGTATATCAAGGTGAAGGAAAGTATGAAGAAGACAGCTGTGAGTAATGAACCCTCTGGAAACAAGAAGCGGAAGACGGATCAGGGCTACGATGCCAAGGACAAGTATCCTCAAATTAGAAAAAGCTCTGACTCCTCCTCTTCTAAGAAGAATCAGCAACCAAGGTTCACTTAGTATGCGAGGTTGAACGCTCCAAGGAGCCAAATCCTTATGGAAATCTAGATAGACAAAGAGTTCAAATGGCTAAAGCCACTAAGCGGAGACCCTGAGAAAAGAGACAAGAGTCGATACTGCAGGTTCCACAAAGATGTTGGTCATGAAACTGATGAATATAGGCAACTCAGGGATGAGATTGAGTATTTTATCCAAAGGGAAAAGTTCAGACGTTTCACCAAGGGTGAAGAGGCCGAAGGCTAAGAAAGAGATAATGACCGAAGAGATGATGATCGAAGGGGTAACGACAGAGATCGCAACCCACAGCCCCGAGGGCCAGTAATCAATCTAGCTTTGTTCCTAACTGTATGCCATTTTCATCCATCTTATTTCTGAATACCCATTTGGTGTCAATAGGATTTTCATCCATCTTGTTTTATCCTAACTATGATTGTAAAATCTTGTTATCACCCGGGTAAAGCCAATGTGGTGGTTGATGCCCTCAGTAGGAAAGAGAGACTCAAGATGATAATGATATCTGAGGAATTAGTTAAAGAATTTGAGAAAATGGAGATCAACGTGAGAATAACCGGTAAAGGATCAGAAGAACTATTTGAAATCAGGTTAATACCAGAACATGCTGAGAAAATACGAGTGTGTCAGGAGAAGTTGATGAATGAAGAAAGAGAAACATTGACTGGTGAGGAAATCAGATGCGAGAAAGATGAGAAAGGGATCATGAGGTATGCATCCTGGATTTGGGTTCCGAATGTGCAAGAGCTAAGAGAAGAGCTGCTATACGAAGGGCACGGCTCCATATATTCAATCCACCGAGGAAGTACAAAAAATATACCGTGACCTTAAGGAATATTTTTGATAGCCTAACATGAAGAGAGATGTAGCAGAGTGGGTCAGGAAATGCTTAACATGTTAGAGAGTGAAGGCTGAACATCAGCGACCGAGTGGACTATTACGGTCCCTGGAAATTCCAGCATGGAAATGGGAGCATATAGCCATGTATTTTATGACAGGCCTACCAAGGACTAAAACCAATCACGATGCCATCTGGGTTATTATAGATAGGTTGACCAAGTCCGCGCACTTCCTGCCAATTAACGAAAGGTACACCGTAGACAATTTAGTGGATATTTACCTGAGGGAGATCGTAGTGAGGCACGGGGTTCCCATTGCCATAGTATCGGATAGGGACCCAAGGTTTAACTCCTGATTTCGGAAAAGCTTCCAAGAGTGTGTTGGCACCAGACTGAACATGAGTACCGCTTACCACCCCTAAACAGATGGGCAACGCGAAAGGACTATCCAGACCATAGAATATATGTTGCGAGTATGTGCCATTGATTTAAAAGAAATTGGAATGACCACTTACCCCTGATCAATTTTGCCTACTACAATAGCTATCATGCTAGCATAGGATTGCCCCCGTATGAAGCTCTTTATGGAAGAAGATGTCGCTCTCCCTTATGATAGGATGAAGTTGGAGAACATAAGAAAATAGCACCCGAGTTGGTCCAGTAGACCCAAGAGACGGTAGGATTCATCAGAAAGAGGCCGGTAGTGCCTCAAGACAGAAAGAAGAAGTGTACCGACCAAACCAGAAAAGATAGAGTATGAAGTGGGAGATTCGGTATTGTTGAAGGTATCTCCATGGAAAGGGGTGATGAGATTTGGGAAGAAAGGGAAACTGAGTCCCAGATTCATAGGACCCATTGAGATCTTGAGAAGGATATTCCATCTAGCTTATGAGCTCGCCTCGCCTCCTAATCTGCAACAACTGCACAATGTGTTCTATGTGTCAATATTGAGGAAGTACCATACCGATGCGTGACATGTGATAGATTATGAACAGGTAGACTTACAACCAGACCTGACTTACGTTGAGCAATCGGTAAGAGTAATGGACCAGAAGAAACAAGTGATGAGGAAAAAGATGGTAAAGCTGGTCAGAATCTTGTGGAGAAACCAGAATGTTGAAGAGTCAACTTGGGAACTAGAGGACGCGATGAAGGAAAGATATCCCCACCTGTTTTCTATTTTATTCCGGGACGGAATCCTTTTCAGAAGGGAAGACTGTAATAACTCGAATTTTTGAGACTTTGTAAAATGTTTGATGAATAGTAACCCTGACAATCAGGGAAAACTTTTTAGCCCACACTATGTTGTGCATGGGAAATTTAGTTTCCGATTCGATAACATGATACCTACCAAATAAGTGTATGTAAATGCTATTTGCTCTCGAAGAAAACGAACTTTGAAAAATGACCGTATCTACGAACCGTCAAGGAATACAAGAATCACAATATAATTACGAATCTAAAATCCTACAAATTCAAACTTAAGTAAAAGGCTTGAAAGTATAAAGGATGTTTTAGAAAGGATTTACCTTGTGAACCGCTTACGAAGATTTTGTTATGAAAATGAATAAATGATCGAGCGAACGCGTAAGCGAATAAATAAAACGTATCAAGCCATGCTAACCATGTAAGCTAACTAAGGTAAGAAAGTAACCATGGTTAATAACCAAATAGTAGCTAAAGCTACCTAACAATAATAGTAACCAAGCTAGTGTATAGTAACCTAGATAAGTAAATTGTGCCATGAATAGTGGTGAGAGTACTTAGCTAGAAACTAGCTTCGATTATTAGCTAACCTAGCAAGATTATGAGAGATTTGTTTGTCCTAGAAGATATATACACATACAAACACATTATTTCACAAGAAGCATCCAAGAATCCAAGCAAAAACACTCTCTTCTCTCTCATCAAAAGCTCTATTCGGCTATTTCTAAGAAGAAGGAGAAATCAATTTCTAAAACTCCACTTCAAGCTATGGAAAAATTCTCTAATTAATTACTAAGCTTCCTACATACTAAACTAAGGTAAGATAAAATTTTGAGGGAATTTAATTAAGGTTTGAATGGTGAAATAATTCCATAAAAGTGATGATGAATAGTGTAAAATAGTAACTTTTCTTGGTTTCTTGATTTTCATGGATTGATTTAGGGTTCTTAAACTTACCCAAGTATCCCCAAGGTTCAACCATCAATAAGAACATAGTTCAATCTTTCAATAAAGGTATAAATCCTTGACCAAACTTTATTTAAGGTTTAAATTTCAAGAAACTTTAAGATCTTAGTTGTAAACCTATTTTTGATGGTTAATATGTTATTATCTCGATGTTTAGTTAGTTAGTACTAATATTGATGATTGTTGCCTCAAAACATTATGTTATTGAGAAGAGTTAGTGTTGATATGATGACATGATGGTTTTTAGTTCTTTATTAATGATTTAGAGTGAAAATGAAACTCGAATCGTAGTTGTAACACCGTTAAAATGAACAAATCACAACCTTTCATTTTCTGCAGAGTTACAAAAAGTATAAACTTTAGTTTCTTGAAAATAATACTTTATTATGATATAAAATGTTATGACGATAGTTTAGGCACTTGAATCGCTTGATTTTGATTTACGGATTAAAAGTTATGACCGTTTTAGTAAAAATGATTTACGCGATAAAAACTCCTACGAATTACGAACTTAGGAAATAAAAATGATTGACTTAAGAATATTCAAAAATCATGAAATGTTTACAGAGAGTAAAAAATAGAGTTTATTAACTGTCATAAAAAATTTCAAGTGAAAATATGGATTTTTCAATTTTAAACAAATGTCGGAGCCGAGACCGCGCGAATAGAAACCCTTAAGAATCGAGAGGGGAGCCGAGGGACGAAATTTAAAAGACATTAAAGGACATAAGATATTTCGAAAAGAAAGCGAATATGACAAGTACTTGTACTTATTGGAATAATAAGAGTAAAGCGAGTTGCGTGAACGATTAGTAAGTATCGCGTATGTACAAGTAACGATAAAGACGAACGGAATCTAACGAAATGATAACTGTTTATAATTATAGATTTCCGGGCGGACCCTAGAGCACCCTCCACTTCAAAGTACCCAAGAAAGTTTCCGAACATGACTCCATATACTGTTGTGTTGTAAAAAGTTGTTTTGCTATCTTTCGTACAAATGCCATATTTTCCATGATAATAACATTTTGAGTTTTTACGCATCAATAACGAATGAGTTTACGATGTATATGTTTTACAATATTTTAGCACTACCATAAAGCGTGATGTATAAATCATAAGACCAAGAATCGGTCGGAGTTATAAAACGAAAACCCGGAAACCATCCCGGTGATGTTTTGGACGATCAAAAGTTCGTACTTTTTTAATTCCAAGGGACTCGATGTCCACTTGTGAAGTATTAAATACCTCAAATTTATTTAAAACGATTTCCAAAGATCGTATTTTCTCAACTATATTTTATTAATTGAACATTAAATATTATTTCAAATATTCATTTAAATAGGAGGAGTATTCTCCAATAATTATTTATTTCGAACTCAATTATTATATTTATTAAATATTACTTTAATTATTTAAACATAAATTAGTTGAGGAATAATATTTCGAATATTCTTTTAAAAATATAATTATTTGAGGTTTAATTATTTAATAATTGTTATTTAATTAATAAATATTTATTAAATAATGTAATATGATTTAAAAATAGTAAGACTTGATTTTAAATATTTTCCGAAGATTCAGAAAATCATTATTATTATTATTTCGGATCGTCGAAAATATTATATTGGCGTATTTTAAATATTTTGATTATAGTTTCAAAAAGAACTTCCCCTTATTTATTTATTTGTTGACAACGGTCAACTCACATTGTCTTAGTACTTCCTCCGAAAATTCTCGGAAGTACATATATATATATATATATATATATACATATGAGATGAGTTGTTTGTATCAACAAGCAAAACTCTTGAGGAACTTCGACATAATTCAAGTTCCAATTTTATAATAAGATTCTTTAAAGGGACAAGGAGGGGTAGACTCTAGTACTTAGTGTACTGGAGGGACTACTGGTGTGCCACATGTAAACATGTGAAGTATGTGGAAAGCCTAGATGTATGGGCCACACATAATATGCCCGAATGCGGCAAGGGTGACAACTGGATGTATGGGAGTCGTCCTTCTACTAGTAGAAAAGGTTACAAATTTCCATACTACGACTGAACATCGTATGCGGCGGCTCCGGTGAATGTCTTATATTCCTTCAATTGAAATTGAGATGCAATATTGTAACCCATGCCTAGGTGATGGGTTTACCATTAAGGTATTTGCAGACTAATAAGTCAATAAAGGAATTTTTTTTAAAGAAAGTGTGTATCACCGTGAAGAACTATTTTAAATAAACATATTTATTATATATGGAATTAGACATGAATTTCTCATACATTATTTTCATATTGTAGATTATTATGCTAGGCATTATAGCTCACACTTATTTTCTTAAATTGACACAACACAACAGTGAATCAAGATGCCTATCATGAAACTCACGACCAGGAAACGGGTAGGAAATGGCCAGTTGTTCCGTAGGATATTCGGTGTAGTACCCCAGGTAGACCGTATAAGCTGGATTGGTTTCCAGTTTTTTTTAATCTGGCTTATTTACAAGTATTACTTATATAAGATAATAATGAAGAAACGTATACTTGGTCGTCGGTCTAATCTTTAAAAAAGGTTACACCCGTGGTATGACTTAATTTCTTTTGGGACTTTAATAATTATCATTTTATGGATTGATACACTCTAGTAATGAATTGTTCGTTTCCAAGACAATAACTTGTAAGTGTGTGTGTTGATAAGTGTCGGGTCATAAATGTGTGAGTATTTATATATTGTAGTACGAGATAAGTGTTATACATAATTCAAGATGACGTGGCCTCTTAGATCCTTCACCCCGGATTTTGGGGTGCCACAGCTCGTGTTCACTATATGAGGAAATTGAGGTCTATATTGTATCACGACCCCGCCAGGTCTATTCAGGGGAGAAGCTTCCATCATGATTATACTCTGAGACATCGTTATGCTCAACCAGGATGCCCAAGTCATGGCACCTCACTATGAAGAGAATGATAAAATCCCACTCATTGGGGTACAGTTGGAAGGGATGAATTTTGAGCTCCATTAGAAGTCTTGGAATGAAGGGGTGTGAAGGAAATTGTAGCCCTGATTTTAAGTCCGCCTTATGCACAAATAGCCTTTCGGGGATGAGATTGCAGACCATCTCACTAGGCTTAGCCTTTCGAATCTCTAAGCAGTTGGGCCAAGAGTAACTCGACCGAATCGCTTCGACATCCTTTTCACGGAGCATACTCCTCTGGTGGAAAGCATCGAAATGAACAATGCTTGGGTACTCATCCTCCCTCTCATCCGGCATGCTCTTCAGACTGTTAGAACAACGGTTAATTGATAAAGGATAAATGAGATCTATACCTTGCAAAGAGCGGACAGTAGCCCTCTTGTGCATAGCTTCCTTGGTAGAGAAAGAGGACTTGCTAGGACCTTGGCCTTCAGAAATCTTTGAAAAACTTGAGAAGGATTGAGAGCTTGTGAAGAGTTTGTGAAGGTGAGAAATGAAAGTATGAATGAAAATGAACACTTCTCATCTTCTTTTATAGGAAAAGAGCTACTTGCTGCAACAGGTCATAACTCTGCTTGGTTCACGTTAGCAGGTACCTCTAGAAAGAATACCGGAAATGGTGCATAAAAATTATCAAAAAAAAGGGAAATTATGACATAAAACATGAAGAAAGCGATGCAGGACACTGTTTATCGTATCAGTCCTCCGAGAAAAGCCTAGTCGGGACAAAATATAAGTCATTAGCCTTAGTTAAGAGTTGATTACATTAATCAACGTGATAGTAAAAGCTTATAAATATTAGTGCAAGATTAGTTTCTCAGCTAAACAAGTTTCGCTAAGGCCAGAGTGCTCACGAGTATGAAAGCAGAACGTTCTCCTCATGACATATCAGACTACCCTGCGGGACACTCCCAAGGTCTGTTAAGACCAGGCCTGGCCAATTATGTAATATCCGGGATATCGCGTGTAATTATTTTTATTAATAAGTAATTTTTTATATATGATTATTATGTGATTTTCGGTGAATTATCTGATGATTGGAGTGAATATGTGAATGCTTATATGTGATACAGTATAAGTTGTTAATTTTATTATGACCATAATAAAATATAGAAAGTTATGGTATTTTTCTGGTAATTTTTGGACTGTTATATGATTTTATATTGATTTATGAATTTATTAATTATTTTCTGAACAATTACAAAATTATTTTATAAAGCTGGGAATTATCCGACTTCAACCGTTTTTTCGTTTTTACGTTTTTACAACCCGAAACTTTTCCGAAAACCCCATCCTAACCTAATCTGGTAATTCCGGACATTTTCCGTGTTTTGACTTTTTCAATCCGGATTATGGTTTGACCCGTGCGCGGCCCGGCGCAAGATTTTCGACACGACAATCATTTCGGTGAATCAACGAAAGCCATATTTTCGAAAGACGAGATATTCTTACATTATTTTCGTATAAAGTGTTTTACAAGAAGCCCGGTTTGGATAATTATCCAATACAGTTATCAAATCGGATCGTTATTGCAGTTACTTAGCAGTTAAGCAACTAATTTAACAATCCAAAACGATCCAGAACGAACCAATATTCCGTAAATATAAATAGCATATTTCTTATTTCATTTTATTTGTTTATTCAATTACAACCAGTAAAAATATAGTAATTACAGAGAAAAACCCTAAAAACCGATACGTTCTTGAGAATCAAACGTATGAACGAAGGCGTTATCGAACTCCGATTGGGGTGTGCAGCATATCAAAACAAAGCTCTCGAAATCTTCTTTCTGAATCAACCATTTTTTTTGTCCAGAAATCAAGGTATTTTTCTGATTTAATTATTTAAATTCTAATTAATTATGGATTAAAATATGAATTTATGTTCTTGATGTTTTTGATGTGATTTGATGGCATAATCATATAGATCTTTTCTTCCTGGTCATTTTGGTATATTATATGATGAATTTGGAGTTCAATAACATATAGAAATTAAGGTTTAATTCTCTGAATTATAGAAACTAGGGTTTATGTTCTTGAGTAATTTTAATCGAATTTGGGCGTTTCTGTTTGGTTAAATCTTGGTAAAAACTAATGTTGCCATGATGTTGGTATTGTTGTGAGGATTCGAAATATGTAATTAAATTGATTATTGGAATCGAAATGAAGCCTCGCCGGAGTTAAAGAACTCGGCGGTGGCGTGTTTTTGCGGTGGAATTTCCGGCCAAACGGCCGCCCCTTTGATCGATTCACCACCACAGGAAGGTTCATGATGTGTACGGCTGTTATTCTGCTAAGTTTTAAGCCGATCTGGGCAACTTACAGTCGCCGCCGGCGAGCTCAATGACGGCAGCCATGGCTGCCGGTGGCGGAGGGTGGAGGTGGTGGTGAAATTGCAATTTCATCACCCACCTTTCACCTATTTTGCATTTCAGTCCTTTCTTTTTAAAAACATTTTAAAAACGATATTCTGTTATTTTAAAAATTCAGAAAAATATTTATTTAATTATTTTAAATTCAGAAAATTATTTTTAGTTATTTAGTTACTTAAAAATAAATCTGATTTATTTTATTAATTAATTTTAATTAGTTTTTAATTATTTTAATTAATAGATTAATTTATTATTAATTGATTAATTAATTTAATTACTTATTAATTGATTTTAATTAATTTAATAATTAGATTTAAATATATATTTCTAATTTAAAAATTCTGAAAAATAGTTTCGAGCTTTAAATATTATTTAAAATTATTTTCAAGGCTCGATAATTATTATAAAATTATTTTAAAGCCAGATTCGGGATTTAAACCCTGTTATTTGATTTTAAAATGATTCGAAGTCCCGTTTAAATTCCGAAAAATGTTCAAAAATACGTATTAAATACCTGGAAGGTCATTTTAACCCCGAATCATCTTTGAAAAATTATTTTGATCGAATATCTTGCATTCTATGTGCTACGTGCTATCTGATTGATGTGTTATATGCTTATGTGGTTACTGTTTGACGGTTTTTGCTGTAACTTTCAATCCCTAAATCGGATTTGGGTCAAACGAATGGTAGATAAAAGCTTATGACGTCTATGTGACGATTAGAATAATATGAGATTGAGTATTGATAGATACTTGTGATGCCTAGCAGATTCATCGAGGTATAGAAACAGAAAGCCAGTGATCAGTAATAGAATTGAAGCGTAGAAAAAGAAAGCAAGTGATCGGTGAATAGAAGCAAGACATAGAAAAAGAAGATAAGTGGTTGTTGAGTAGAAATGATAAATGAATGCAAATGAAGTTGGTAATCATTCGTGATAAGGCAAGTACTTCTGAACCTTTCTTTAAGATATATTGCAAATATTTTTGAACGGTTTCATAACATGTCGCTATTATTCAAATAACTCTTATTTTATATTGCAAGCACTTTAAACTATTTATCCTTGAACCCCGATTCTTATTGATCTTGAGCTATAAGCCTTATTCTTCATAAACCACTGATTGTCGAATTCCTAGATACGAGCCATACACATACGATACTACTCCACAAATACATATCTACCACATACTTGTAAGTCATATGTCATAGCCTATTTGTATATTCGAGGATTCAACTCAACTCAAATAAGAATGTAATAAGTAAATAGTGGATCGACCGTCAGAGAGATCTCGCAAAGTAATATCTGTCAAAGGATTCAGAAACAAGGTTCATCTACAAACTTGAGGAGTTAATTCACTGGAAGAAGTTCAAGAAGTTGATTATGCCTCAGTGATATAAATCAAGATCGTGGATTTAATCAAGTGACAGAGATCTCGTCAGGGTATCAATTAATTACAAGGATTTAATCTGAAGAAAATCAAAGTGTCAAAGTCAAGACATGAAGAAACGTCACGGAAGTTAGTCACTTATGAACCAGACAGTACATCGAGTGTCAACATTGAAGTGACGGAATTGATTCATAAGTCTCAGTGATTTTCAGAAGATTATCAGAAGATTGGATGCTGCTCACGGTTAGTATTAATTCTCTATTAATTAAATTAAGTCATATAATTTAATTAAGAAAATAAATTATATCTGCAAAGATTAATTTATTGATTAATTAAATTAATTGATTAATTAATTCAGAATTAATATTAAGGATTTTCAAGTTTTTAATTGGTTTAAAATCTATTTAAATTGAAACAAGGCAAACTGATTGTATTAGTATGACAATCGGTATGACAATCAATAGTCATACCGAAAGTCATGCTAATTCATTTAATTGTCTTGTTAGAATTTTTATTAGATTAAAAATCTGTTATTAATCTTTGCAAAACAATCTGAATTGTACTTATGTGACAATCGGTATGACAATCAATTGTCATACCGAAAGTCATGCCAGTTCAAATAGATTGTCCTGCCGAAAGTCATGCTGGTTCAAATGATTGTCTTGCTAGTTCAAAAGGATAGTCTCACCGATTGTCATGCAAGCTAACAGGATTGTCATTGCAGTTCATTTGCATTCGGCTGTTTACTTAAAAAGAAACAGAAGCAGCAGAAGTTCATCTATCCATACACAAGTCAAAGAACAAACAGAGAGAAAAAGCAGCCAAATATTTCATCTTATCTGCTAATTCAAGATCACAATTTCTAGCTTGTAAAGTTAAATCCAATCAACTAGAAATCATTCTTTTGTTCGTGTGTAACAATCTAGCGGATCAAAATCCCTAGAACTTAATCTCAAATCGCGTTTAGCATTTGATTCTAATTATTGCAAAAATAGAAAAAGTTCATGTCGAATTTATTCTAGATTTGTGATAATTGATTTGAGATTAATACCTTGTAATCGATACAGTTGTTGTAACACCTTTCAAGTTTAATAATATTTTTATTTAACTTGAATTTTGTTTCACATTTTTTATTCCGCATTTAATTCGATTATTCGGTGCCGTTTGTATTCAACCTCCCTTCTACAAACTCATTGGGACCCAACAATACTGATTTCTGATATTGAATTGCTTGACATACCAACCCTTATTCCTTGTTTAACAGAAGACCAATCCTTGGAACCCTTGAACCCTTGGTATTCTACTTTCTGATTCTTTCCTTGATTGAAAGCCAATCTTTTTGAATTCCTTGTTATACCTTCATGGTATTGTGAATCACCCTATGCTTCAAGATAAATGTTGTTTATAATTTAGCTTATTGATTTACATTGGTTATCATTTTGAATTATTTTAGAATTATATAGTTTTATAAATGTGGACCAGATTCGTGGTCGGACCAGATTCGTGGTCATAGTAGGCCAATGCGTGCCTTGGATCCAGTATATAGAGCAAAGCTGGGAGCCTTGCTCGGGGTTAGTGCGTGACTGATCAACAGCCTAACCTTGGTTTTTAAATTGAAAAGTGAATATCCAATTCTAATCATTGCTTATTTAGAAACTTGATTCTTCTGAATCATTTCAATTGGTGATTGTTTACCCTCATTTGCTACTATTATTACTTGCTGAGCTAGTAAGCTCACATTTGCAAAAATTTTATGTTTTCAACAGTTGAAAAGGAAAATTTGTTGATAACAAGGATTCCCAGTCCAACGTGCGACCTAGGATTCCAGGTTAAGTTGGATCGAGCCAGCAGGAGCTTATATTGTAGATGAGTTATGCGAGATTGTAAGAATGATATCATTATCAATTGTAAGTTGAACTAGTTGGGGTTTGCTATGATATAATAAAAGTTAAGGTTGTGGCTTATTTTCATACTTTAACCTGTTGTGATCCGTGGTTGTGTAAAGAAGGGTCAATGCATATAATACTTTATATACAGGTTTAAATATTGTGGTGTATGTTGTGAGCCCCAAACTTCTGATCCAGGTTTGGAGGGCGTCACAAACTAGGCTACAAGAGGAGGCCATAAGGCCGACCAGGAGCCTTTGTAGGACAACCCCCATAGGGCCTCAAACTCCATTAAGACCAGCCCTGGCCAACCAGGCTACAAAAGGAGGCCATATGGCCGACCATGAGCCTCTTTAGGACACCCCGGAGAGCCCCAAGCTCCATCAAGCATAGCCCTAGTCGACCAGGTTACAAAATGAAGCCTTAAGGCCGACCAGGAACCTTTATAGGAGAGCCTTGAGGCCTTCCAAAGTTGTTCTGGTAGCTCCAATTAGGGCCGATTAGCCTTGATTAGGGCCACTTAGAAGCTTTCACCCTGTAATTAACTTTGATGAAGGTTAAGGGGTGATAAATGGTCAGTTTTTAGTCCCGATTAGGCCCATTTAGTGTTGAACACTATCCAAATAGCCTGCGCGAAGTCCTTACGTGTGTATACTCACACTAATAAGTCATTGTAAATGTGTAGGTCACTCCACACTTTACGCTGAAATGACGATACCTATGAAGGGCTTATACCCATAAGGGGCCGACACCCATGAAGGGCCGATACCCTAGAAGGGACAAAAGTACCCCGAGTCACGAAAAGACTATTATAACTTTCACGAAAACTCGAGCAGTCTTCCCAGAAGTTAGGGGCAAATGATATAAATAGAAAATACATCCTAAAGACACATTAAATGTCACTTTAATTACACTTGGGCTTCTTGTCTGAAGTCCAGTACAGACCTGTCTGGTCCGAGCGCAGACTCAGAACTACCCATGTAGACAAGACCCACCAGCAAAGGTCGTCAAGGTTTACGAACATGAGTTGTTCACGGATTAGGCCCAATACGGTTGAAAGAGCAGAGTCATATGTCTTAAACAGACTCAAAGTCCTACACAGAAGGTTCTAGAGTTCCTTCCCTTATAGGACTCCTAATCACCATCTAAGTTTGAGACTTATCCACCAAGTCTACCAACACAAGTCTAACCCTAGACTCACCTCTATATAAAGGGCTCTGCCCCTCAACCTGGAACTATATTTTTGGCTTGATTCTCTACCACACAGAGATATGTAGGCATCTTGCAAGGACCGATAGTCCCGAATGCAAGAGCATCCATTAAATCTCGAAGTTGACCAACCGTAGTATTAATTACTAACGCACTCTAGTTTTTATTCCACAATAATAGTTTTTTTCAACTCCAAGCTTCTTCACCTTTCTCTGAGGCATGATCATGGCTTGATCTTCTTCCAGAGTTTATTCCTTAGTTTGAATATGTTTACAGAAAAATACTCTAGTCTAATCTTCTAACATTTTTATAGACTCAAGTAATACAATACAAAATACAAAGTTGATTATCAAACAACTAAATCTCAGGGTTTTTAATGTGACTTAGTCTTGTTATTATACAGGCATGTCTTGCACAACAGTTTGCTATATCACATGTAAAAACCAAAACTTTTGACTTTGGTAAAAGACCTTTATGAATAGTAACCTTGCGGTTTAATATAAATTTTTATGACCACACCATATACGAGTTTTTAATTTAAGATTCCGAGTTAATATTATGATTATACGTACCAAATGAGTCTATGTAAAAGCCATTCATTTTCGGAGAAAACGAACTTTGTAAAACGATCTTAACTTACAGACTACCGAGGAATACAAGAATCACATTACGATTAAGAATTTGGAATTCTACAAATTAAAATCCAAGTATAAGGTTTCAAAGCATAAAGGATTTATAAGAAAGGATTTACCCCGTGAAGTGCTTACGAAGATTTATTATGAAAATGAATAAACGACCATGCGAATATGTAAGCGAATAAATAAACAAACCAAGGCCATGAAAGTACCATGAAAATTAATTAGCAATAAATTATCCAAGCTATCTAATTAAATTAAAAATTAATAAAAGATAACATTTCTTAAAATAAGAATTCATGTTTTATAATTAAAATGCCTAGTCAAGTGTGATGTGTAAGATAATACCTAGGCTTGAATAAGAAGCATCTTGTTGAACACACCTTATACATACACAATATATATCACAAATATCATCCAATGTTTCCAAAGGAAGCCAAACCAATCAACTTTTTCTGTCTCTCCCTCTTCAAGAACAATGCTGATTTTCAAGAACAAGAAGGAAAAAAAATTCAAAACTCACATTCTACCCATTCAAGAATCACCAAATTTTTACCAAACCTCTTTCATATCATGGGTAAGTCACGCACCAAATTTCATGCCCATCCATGAATTTTTACATTTTATAAAAATGTTTGAAGTTGAGGGTGAATAGTAACTCCGGAAATCACTAACTTGTTTTCTTGATTTTTCATGGAAGTTTAAGGCTCCTAAAGCTAGACCAAGGCTTCATCAAGGATATTAGGACTTTATTAAGTATTAATAAGCTTCAAGAAAGGTATAAACTTCATCCGACCTTTAATTTACTTGAGTTATAAGATTAAGTTTGAGTTATGTATAAGTACAAGTTGGTTCATTGAGTTTGAATTATAAAAAGTTAGTTTTGGATGGTTGATTGTTATGGATTGATGTTGGTGATGATTTAATATAGTTGAGGGACTGATCTTTCAAGAAATATGAAGGAATTGGTGTTTGAGTCATTGTCCGAGAAATGAGCGTAGTTAAAATCGGGAATCGTTACGCGTATAGTCGTCGTAATGTCTGTTTATATTTAGGACTGTTTTAAGCAAGAAATAAGAATTATAAATTTTATATTTTTACACCACTGGAAATGGATTTAAATTTATTGTTTTCTAGTTTTCAACCATATAAATATCGTTCCGAGATGGTTTACGGATTAGGAGAAAAGCTCATTTTAGTGAACGTAGTCGAGAAAACCAAACTGCTACCTAGTACTGACTTTGAGGGTATAATTGAGGCCCTTAAACATTGTTTAAAATTATGAAACGTGGTCAGTAACTTAATTATACAGTGAGGAAGACCTCTTTAATATTTCAGCTAAAGATGTTAATTTTCTATTTTATAAAAATGCCAGCACCGAGGTCGCGTAAGGAGTGATGCAAAAACGGTGCATCAATAGAGTTAATGGTTTGAGAGATATCAATGTTTTAGTGAAAGCGGTTTGAATAGTAAACTCCGTAGTTGACCGAACTTTTGAAATACTTTTCACCTAGTTAAATTCATTTTATCAAAATGAAACTTTTAAGATAAATATTACAAGCACTCAAGAAGCTCCTCGAGGTGGTTTCGTATTAAAATATTAATTTTATGATTTATTAAAAATGTCAGAGTGCGAGTCGCGTAATAGTAACATTCGGTAAAGTCAACTTTATAAGACTATTTTGACCGTCCGTTTTGACCAAGGATTGATACTTATTTCGAGTGGGTCGAATATTGAAAATTATGAAGTATTGTACTTATTAGAAATATGAGTTGGTGATGGGATTAGGAATACTGATTAAGATTATGATATTTGTTGATTAGAAAACTCGGAACGAGAGGAAGTCGGGAAACGTATCTTGGACTTCAGGCAAGTTTAAGAACTGTTGTGTTGTGATTGCTTTTAAATACTGCAATATATGCATGATAAATGTTTTACGGCGATTTATAAATTTTTATATATTGAATCATAAGATCTGATGATTTTGGTATAATAAAAGTACAGGATTGGAAACAATATATTTAGACTGAGGATTGGTTGGTGTAAGTTTATAAAAATCCGGAAGTATTCTGGAGTTGTTATATTTGAGAAATGTTAACGTTAGAGAGTAGCGTGACATGTATATTGTAGACCGAGAGTCGGTCGGTATGTATATTAAGTAAAAACCCGGGAATCATCCCAGTGATATTTTGGACGATCAAGAGTCTGTACTTATTTTATTCCAAGGGACTCGATGTCCACTTGCGAACTATTAAATACCTCAAATTTATTTAAAACGATTTCCAAAGATCATATTGCCTCAACTATATTTAATTACTCGAATAACGAATATTATTTTAATTATTCATTTAATATAATAGAAGTACTCTCCAAAGATTATTTATTTCAAACTCAATTAATTATATTATTAAAGATTACCTTAATTATTTAAACGTAAATTAGTTGAGAAATATTATTTCAAATATTCTTTTAAAATATAATTATTCGAGGTCTAATTATTTAATAATAATTATTTAATTATTAATTATTTATTAAATGATTTAATATGATTTAAAAATCATAAAACCTATTCTAAAATACTCCTGGATTTCAGAAAATCATTCGAATACTTTTAGATCGTCGATGAATATATCTCGACTTATTTTAAATATTTAAACATAGTTTTAAAGGAAACTTCCCCTTATTTATTAATCTGTTGACAACGGTCAACTCATATTATGTTAGTACTTCCTCCAAAAATTCTCGGAAGTACATATGTATACATATATGAGAAGAGCGGTGCCTATCAACAAGCAAAATGCTTGGGGAACTTCGATATAGTTCAATTTTCCAAGTACATGATAGGATTCCTAAAAAGGACAGAAGAGAGGTAGAGATCAATTACTTCATGGACTGGGGAGACTGCCATTTTAATTTTCCGTATGAGAAGGTACCATGTGTACTGAAGGATATACGAAGTATGCAAAACATACCCGGGTAGAATGGGAAAGCATATAAAGCCCGAATGTAGCTTAGGTGACAACCAGGATGTTAGGAAGTCATCCATCTACATGTAGAGAATGATACCGTTATAGACTGATCATCGTATCTTGGGGGCTCAGGTGAAGGTCATATTCTTCCAACTGGAATTGTGATGCAATACCGTAACCCAAGCCTAGGTGCTGGGTTTACCATTGAGGTATTTACAAAATAATAAGTTAACAAAAGAATTGTTTTCGAAATAAGGTATGTATCACCAAGAAAACTCTTTGAATAAAATATGTATCCTTGTACGGATTAATATAATTTCCTTTAACAGTCTTTTCATACCGTCGATTATTATGGCTGAGCATTATTGCTCACTCTTGCTTTCTTTTAAATGTCACAATACTATAGATAACCAGCATGCCGATGTGGGACTTAGTCGCTTTCAGTCATGGGGAGAATCCCTGGCAACTTTATCTTAGGTGGGCCAGAGTATCATATAGGTATAAGATATCAGTCATAATTATTATAACTTCATGTAGAGGTTATGAATAATTGTTTGAGATCCTGTAAAGTATATTTGAGTTTTAATAACAGATGATACTTGTTGTACGTCATTTCCAAGGCTATAACTTGTGAGTGTGTGAGATTGGGGGTATGTGATATGGAATTATTGGATTATTGAGTTAATACAGGTTATACATGATTAAGGATTGCGTGACAAACCAGATTCCTTTACGTGTTGTATTTAGTTCAGTCATATGCATTACATGTCATTATAGTATGTCCAATACTCAATGTACACAATGAATATGACGTACATGACTACACCCCAGACACTAAATGAAAGTCATTGTATCTTCACTCTACTATTATAAAGGACTGATCATCCTACTATTATATATTGATAGGGACAAATCCTAACATACGTACAATAAAACCGAGGGACATAATATTCTGATTTATTTATTTTTAAAATAGAAACTATGAATAATAGGTGAGTTTCAAGAAGGAAAGGCCTCTTATCCACTCTACGAGTGCATGCACCGACATATTATAACAAAGAATACAACTGACATATCAATTCGCGACAAATGTTGTAATATATAATGAGAAACACAAAAAATAAGGACACTTCATAATAATTATTCAATCGATTTAAGTGAGCAGAAAATACTCACTATGATAATTATTTCACTATCTTGAGATGATAACATGATTAAGATATAATTGTTAAATCGAATACACTAACAAAATACCCATTAGATGAGAATGTATTTTCTCTTGGTAAACCACGTTTGTATGTAATCTAAAGATTATGCACTTTACATTTGACTTACATCTATAAGTACTAGAAATCATACTGCAATACTATATTTGAAAAACATGTTAAATAATACAACGAAGTTATGACTTGACAAATGAACAAGAACAAGACATGACAAACTAATACGGAAAGAAAATGGTTGTAATTGAGCTTAAGCCAGCTATGGTTCGTGAAATGACATTGACCTCTTCAAGATAAGTGCTCAATATGGAATTTACAAGGTCCTACTAACAGCCTCGTGATACACACATGATTGTGCAACATCGATATCATACTTGAAAATAAAAATATTGCATGATGACAATCACCTGACGGAAATTTATTAGTTCATACCATAAAATGATTAGTTTTGCTTCAACTAGCAAATTACAACATCGACAGAGATAAACAAAACAACAAAGAGAAATCAAAATGAATGCTACAGCCATGAGACTTCATTGCAGCGTCTTCACTACCAAGATTATCAAGATCGTCCGTCGGGAAGGCATCATCCAGGAAAGACTCATTATAGATCATCACCGTTTCAACAATATCCTGGGATCTTGATAAGCGGATTTTATATCTACTTGGAACGCTTCATTAAAAGCTTAAGTTGGTGTTTTGGACTCAAGTTGGTATTTTTGATATGTTTTTGTGTTATTGCATTTCAGGAATCAGTTAAATGAAGAAAGGAGCTTTTCAAGGAAATATGTTAAAAAGAACTAATAATTGTAAGCCTAGCCTATTCTCAAGTTGTAGAGAATCTCGTTAGCTTCGTGTGGCCATTTGAATCGCCTAATTTTGACGAGCAGAACTCAAGATACGGACAAAAGAAGAATTGTCAGAAAATTTCAAGAAGGCCAGCGCGGCCGCACTAGAACCAGCACGGCCATACCAAAACTAGCGCTCCAGCGCTCCAGAAATCACTATTCCCGCGCTGCTGTGCCCAAAAGTAGCGCGCCTGCACCCTGTTTCTGCACCAGAATCCTGACTTTAGTCAAAATTGAAGATTTTGAGAGTCTTGGTCATCCTGGAGCCTATATATCTCAATAAAAAGACATTTTTAACAACAAGGAGTGAAGGAAGAGCAATAAGAAGACCTAGAGAGAATGAGATGGCTACGGTGAAGAAAACTTTTGTTTTCTTTAGTATAGTTGATACTTGGATGCTTGTTTTTGATTTATCTTTGAACCATAGTACTCTTATGTTGTTTTATATCATGTTTTCATTGGAACCCATGGTGACGATGAGTTCGGTTATGAACTAATCATTTTCGTGGGGTTTTAACGGATTTACTTATAGATTTCTATAGTTAATTTATTTCAATATCTTGGTGTGTGGAGATGGATCGATATCCTAGTATTGGTTGTGCTTATTCGTCTTATGTGCTTAACTAACATATAAGATAGCGTGTTAATCTCTATTGAAGCAAAAGTGAATATGGAGGTTTAAAACTTGCCATGCTAGCATAGGTTCATGTATAATTGTATACATAATTCGTAGATAATTTTACCCATCTTACTTGCCCTATGTAATCACGATAGATAACTTGTTCGTTAATCCTCTATGTTGTCAAATTCTATGGACATATACGGTCTCAACATAATTGGTGTCTATGCAGCTTCTATCTCTTTTGTAGATGTCTGGTAGTAGGGTATTCGTGCAACGAAAGTTGGTGTTTACTAGTTTCGAGTTATCTGATTAGTTCTCATCATCATTGCATGCTAAGGTTAAGAATAATGACTTTTAATGAAGTATTTAATGAAGTTAGAATCCCATAATTGTCTAATGTAGTTAATTCAATCACTTTTATTCTTAGTTAACTGCATGTTAGTTTAATCTTAGTTAATACATCTCAACTTGTTATTGTCTTAGCATTGAGCGATAGCCATACCATTGTTACATAGGTACATAATCTTAAGTTGACTAAAAAGAGTCTCTGTCGGAATGAATCTGATTTATATTTTATACTACTTGTGAACGCGTATACTTGCGTGTAATTTTAGTGCGTGTTTTCGCCCCAACAAGATTTTGGCGCCGCTGTCGGGGACTCGGTGTTAATTTTTAGTTTATGTGCTTGACATCAGTGGTCGTTAAAGTTCACTAACTCAGATTCTTTTACTTTCACGGTTTACTTGTTTGTGTTTCAGGTACTCATTACAATGAGAGATCCAGCAGCATCAACAAAAGCGTTGATGGATTTTTCTCAACCCAAGATTAGTGACATTCAATCTAGCATTGTCAGGCCAGTGATCACAACTAATACCTTTGAAATAAAGCCTAGCACGATTAAGATGGTACAGAATTCAATCGAATTTGGGGGTTCTCCAGCAGAAGATCCTAATATGCATATTACAGATTTCATCGAGATCTGTGACACCTTCAAGTTCAACAATATTTCTGAAGATGTTGTGAAGCTGAGACTTTTCCCATTCTCTCTGAGGGGCAAGGCTAAGTGCTGGTTACACTCTCTACCAACTGGTTCAATTACTACTTGGGAGGAACTTGCTCAGAAATTTCTTACTAAATTGTTCCCTATGGCGAAGATAGTTGCAATGAGGAATGCTCTTACTCAATTTGCGCAGCAATCGGGAGAGTCTTTATATGAAGCTTGGGAGCGTTATATGGAGATGCTTAGGAAGTGTCCTCATTTTGGGATGCCTAACTGATGATTATCAATTGCTTCTATACCGGTTTGGGAGCACAGTCAAGACCCATTCTCGATGCAGCATCAAGTGGAGCATTATGGGCAAAGAGTTATGAGAAAGCTTATGATCTAATTGAATTGATGGCTGCTAATGAATATCAGTATCCAACCCAGGGATTGCCACAAGGCAAGGTAGCAGGAGTTCTTGAAGTGGATACAGCTACAGCTATCACTGCTCAACTAAAGGCGTTGTCTATGAAGATCGATTCTCTGGCTAACTATGGTGTTAATCAGATAACCAGTGTTTTTGAGTTGTGTGCAGGTTCACATGCGGCGAAGCAATGCGCTATATCTAGTGAATCAGCTCAGTTTGTGAGCAACTTTCAGAGATCGCAGCAACCAGTTCCAGAAACTTATCATCCTGACAATTGGAATCATCATAACTTCAGCTGGAGCAACAATTAGAATGCGGTGCAACAACCGTTCTAGCAGTTTGGGAACAAGCAATTTAATCCTCCTGGTTTTCAGCAACAATTTGCACCAAGGCAACAGTTTCAACCAATGGGAATGCAACAACAAACTCATTAAGGTGCAGGTCTATCTTCGAATGAAAAATCTGAATTGGAGGAGTTGAGGCTTATATCCAAAAACCATGCTCTTATATGCCAAATCTAGGTTGTTTCTATCAATACTCTGGAGAACCAAATAGGGCAAAGTGCTAACGTCTTACTGAATAAACTACCATGAACGCTTCATAGTGATACAGAAGCAAATCTAGGCAAGAGGGAAGTTAAAGAACAGGTGAACGCCATCACCTTGAGGTCTGGAAAGGTCGCAAGCCCACAAATTCAGCAAAACGAAGAGTCTGAAAACTCTGTCCATAATGCAGGTGCATCTGCACCTTTTCCAAATCCAAAAAATGAGATTGTAGCTGAAAAAGTGGTGCAGAAGGATTTCGAGGTTGAATCAAAGAAGAAAACTGTGGAACACACTCTTCCTGAAGGTAATACAGGGGAGAAATAGGTCTATCCTCCTCCTTCTTTTCCTAAGAGGCTGCAGAAGCAGAAGTTAGAAAAGCAATTTGCTAAGTCTTTGGAGGTGTTCAAGAAACATCATATCAACATACGTTGAAGCTCTTGAACAAATGCCTAGCTATGCGAAGTTTATGAAAGGTATTCTATCTCGGAAAGTGAAGCTCGATGACTTAGAGATCGTTGCTCTTATGGAGGAATGCAGTGTTGTGCTATAACAGAAATTGCCTCCGAAGCTTAAGGATCCTGAAAGCTTCACTATTCCTTGCACTATCGGAAACTTGTCGTTCGACAAGTGTTTATGTGATTTGGGAGCTGGCATCAATCTGATGCCCTTGTCTATCTTCAAGAAGCTTCGTCTACCTGATCCGAAACCCACATATATGTCATTACAACTAGCTAATGATTTCATTGCTTATCCATGAGGTATAGTGGAGTATGTCTTGGTCAAGGTGGACAAACTCATCTTCTATACTGATTTTGTAATTCTGGATTTTGAGGAAGATAAGAAGATTCCCATTATCTTGGGAAGACCAATCTTGGCTACATGTCGAACTATGATCGATGTGCAAAAAGGAGAGCTTACGATGAAGGTTCAAGATCAGAAGGTCAATTTTAGTGTATTCAAGGCAATAAAGTTACCCACGGATAAAGAGCAGTGCTTTAAAGTATAGTGGGTAGACTCTGATATGAATTTGGAGCTTGAGCAATTTCCAAAGTTAGATACCTTAGAGAGAGCCTTAATAGGGGAATCAGTTATTGAAGATGAAGAAGGAGCGAGCAACTGCAGGTTTTGAATGCACCTCTAGGGAAGACGAAGTTGGATATGCCATTCGATTCTTTTGGGTTAGCATAGCTGAAAATTTCTCAGGAGCATCTCAAGTCGTCTATTGAATAAGCTCCCACACTTGAGCTCAACCCATTGCAAGATCATTTGAGTTATGCATTTTCAGGTGCACCCCCTGAAAAGGGTTTGGAATGGATCTATGATAATATAAAGGGTGACCGGCCGGTTCCTCCCGTGCTTACAGGAGGTCCCTCTCATGCACCACAGACAGTGGATAGGACTGGTGTTGGTGATGAGCAATATAGAAGGTTGATTTGGCGTATTGAGGCCATGCATGACATCCACCAACATTTTGCTGAAGATTTGACACATGATATCGGTACTTGTTAGGTCCCGAATTATCGTAGAAGGGGGGGTTGAATATTTAGTGCTCGGTTAGTGGTTTCATGTTCTTGAGAGGAATAGTGTTTGGAACGATAAAAATGAGGAACACAAGATATTCGGGAAAATATATATTCGTATATAAATCCTCGAGGGTATTGCTACACTCCGGTAAATAAATTAACCGGCTACAATCTAAGAACAATAAAGTTCCTAGCTAATACAAAGATTTACAAATCAAATCTTATACAATAATCTAGCTTTTGTTTGTACTAGGATTTAATTATCGGTTAACGATTATAATGCCCCTAAGAATATACAAGAATTAAATCGGGCATTATAACGTTACTCCGGTGAGAAGTTAAACGGATATTCAAGTAGCTTGAACTCCTCTGTAAATCTCCGCTTCTTGTTTTATCAGCTCTCTTTTTGTTGGAGAAGAAGATAAACAGTACTGATTCAAATCTGCTGCAAAATGTAGACTTTATACATAATAAAATTATGTGGCTGAGAATTGAGAAGCTCTGTGTGGCGACAGCTTTTTCTCTGGCGACCAAATAGTTCTGTGGCGACAGGGAGATACATGGGAAGCTTTTATTTGTGTGGTGACCACATGAGAGTGCAAGGGGGGAGTAACTTCCCTGTTGCGACTAAGTACTCCTACTAGTACTTATTCACTTAACCAAACTAAAACTAACAACCTGTACACGTTTAGTTTATTTAATTTTTTGTTTTTTTCTTTTCATTTTCTTTTTCTTTTTCTTTTTCTTTTTGTTTTGTTTTCCTTTTTCTTTTCTTTTTCCTTTTTTTATTTTCTTTGGTTTTCTTTTTCTATCTTCTTTTTTTTCTTTTTCTATTTTCTTTTTCTTTTCTTTTTCCTTTTCCTTTTTTTTGTTTTTCCTTTTTTCTATTTTCTTTTTCTTTTTGTATTTTCTTTTTTTTGTTTAAATTGTAACTAAATTTATTTTATAAAATAAACTTAAATATAACTTATATAAATAAACTAATTTAGATTTATAAAATAAACTTATTTAAATTTTATAAAATAAATCATTTTAAGTTTATTAAATAAATTATATTAAAGTCCATTAAATAAATTTAATTATTTTAATAATTAAACTTTGAGCCTCGCCAGTCCCCTGAGCTGTTTAGCTGTATACCCCGTGCACCTCTTCTCGTACTTTAACAGATAAACGTTCAATCTAAGTACGTTCCTCAACTTAACAATTCTTCTATAAATAATACCCAGATACCTTTCACGAGCTGTTGATGCCTAGTGCAACTGGTCTGGTTCACATACGACTAACCCCAGTTCAGGTCTTTGTATTATACCATTGATTACATTGTTAAGCTTTCCTCAACTTTATTGCTTCGAACACTGACTGTCAATAAAAAATTGTACTTTCACTAAAATCCTTTCTGGTACTCTAGACAATTATGTCTTTATTAACCTCTGTCTATACCCTGTCTTCAATTTTTCAGATTCCTATGCTTCGAACGTTGTCTATCTTCAATCAATGCCAATACACTAAAATCTTCCGGTAGCAATTGTATACTGAATCTTCAACATTTCTGAAACCCTAAAAGTCTTTAACCTTTGTTCTTCACTGAGGCACGATCATATTAATGAACTTCTTTCACTGACCTGTAGACAGATTTTAGGCCTTCTTCTAATTTTCCGATCCTTTGTATTTTCCTTGTCTTCATTCTCCCTGATTTCTTGTGTAGACGTAGTATTATTAACCTGTCTTGTTCTAGTATTGTTATCGTGTTGAGTTATCACGTAACTGTTCATACAGCTACACAGTCTCACCAACAATCTCCCTTATTTGATTGTTAAACTTAACAAACAAATTAAATAGAGAGGATAACTCAACTAACAACTAGGAAAAGTAATGTACCATGACTTGTAAATAATGCTACTGGTTTTCTGGATCAAATACTGCATTTCCAGATTTCTTGAGTAACTAAAATGAAAGATGTTTGTTCCTCTTGCACTGAACTGATCTTCAAGTAGTTTCATCTTCATTTCCTTGGTTCTTCAAATCTCTGCCAGATAATACTTCTTAGTCTTGAAGTAATCATTAACAACTTCTCTTGTACAACCACATTTCTTGTTGAGAAGCACATATCTATCTTGCTTCTTCCCCTATGAGAATCAACTGCTTAAAGGAGATCACCTTCGTTTACAATCTCTCCCGTACAATAGGATTCATAGATAAGAACTAATGATACTCCCCTTTTGGAAAACAGCTTCTCCCCTTATGAAGAATAGTGATGAACCAAACCACTTCTTCTGATGTTGTGTGATGTACATGTGCTTTACCTTTTTCCTCCTCCCTGTTATTTCTCCCCCTTAGTTGAGGAATCCTCCAAACTATTATATAAGCTTTTATCTCCCCCTTAGAGAAGGAATGTATGATGTCGTCTGAAGGAGTTCTCATATGTGACTGGGTTGGAAAAGAAATAACAAGTCTGAGTCTGACCAACCATGTCCCTTTAAATGCTGCAAGAATGACTTCACTGTTGATCATCATGTTCACCAATCTTCCCAACTCCTTATACCTCCCCAATGTGAGATCACCAATTGTTACCAATTGTTAGCTCCCAAAGGTCCCGAAGTATTCTAATCTAATCTGTAAATGTTAGGTCCCTAAGAGTTAGGTTCCAATCATAAACAGATTCGAGACCCGAAGTATCAAGAACCATGTTTAGGGATAGGGAATGAGATATGGTGTTTCTCTTTCTTCCTCACTGTGAGTGTGTTATTCTGTTTCGTGTACCTCACAAGTGTTTCACTCTTCTCTCCACTCATGTTTACACTCATTCTCACAAGTGTATCACTCCTCTCATAGCTCCAAAATCCAGTTGTACCTGCAAGGAAAATCACCTTAGCCATCCTTAAAGAGGTCACAGGTGGTGCAATGGGAGTTCGCAAATCCCCATCCTTGTTAGACTCGTCAGATGAATCTGAGTCATTATCTTCAAGTTGCTAGTTTCCCTTTTTGGGTTCCAGATTTGAACTCTGGGAAGGTAAACAATGATCCAAAGAATTTAACATAAAGATCAAAGTTCCCTTCTAATGTCTATGAAGACATTTCCTTGTGACTCATCAGGTAATATCTGAATCATTGTCAACAAGTTGCCGATCTGCACCTAAGTTAGATCCACTATCCGCAGATACATCCAGGTTTATTAGTCCTGGGGAGGTACACACTGACCACTGATATATGGCTATTGGATTAGTATCCTCTCATAACACCTGTAAAGGTAATTGGTCCATTAAAGAACCTTGAACAATCGAATATGACCGTAAAATGGTCGAAACTCTTGTTTCCGTCAACTCATCCTTTGTGTGTGTAACCTTTCCTTGTGCATCAAGAATTGTTTATGTTTGAGGTGGTGACACTACATCGAATACCCTGGCCGACAGGCGAATTTCAATAGACGCACCCTGTTGAGAAGATGAATCTAGTAACTGTTTTGTGCCTTTTCAGCCATTACATCGTTTTGAGAAGATGTATGGGAGCTAGCAGTTGTCTCAGTTTTGATATATTTCAACTTTGTAGGAGACAGAGCTGCTGGGTTGATTTCAGAACCTTCCTTATGTGGTGCACTAAGGCACTTTCTGTTGGGTTCCGAAGGCATAAAACGCAGCGGATAAACGTAAATAAAACAAAAATTCGAAACCCAAAAACAGGATCCATGTATAATTATGGGCAGATTATGGAGATAACGAATCATACCTTTCAAGAGATTAACTTTTACGAACTCAACGGAGATCCTAGCTATCACGCTTTGTGTCTACCTCTCGGAGAAACACCTCTATGGTATCCACACGAGCACCTTCAAGAACATCTCACGAACTTGACTACGGAATGGATGTACTAGCCTCCTTCTTGACGATCTGAATTGCCTCTGCCTCTCTTTGCTGCTAGGGTTTTCTTAAAAAAACGTTCAAGCCTCTTTAACCTCTCATTATCTATTTATAATGACTGATTAAAAAGGCCCATAATAGCAAAGCCCAACCCTAGTAGGTATTGGATTAAATAATAAAAACGAATTTCTATTATTTAATTAATAACTAAGTCATACTTAATTATTATGGGCAAAAACATTCCTTTTAATTCGAATTTATATTATCTCAATTAAGTCTTACTTAATTATAATAAAATTCAAATAATCATCAATTAATTTAAATCCATAATTTAAATTAACTATTCCATTAAGTGCTCTATTTGTGCGACCCTATAGGCTATTATTTAATTGGCAATAATTTTATTCTCTAATAAAATTATAAACAATGAGCGGTATCTAGTAATACATCATTGTTACCCAATTAAACAATAATTAAATCGTGATTAGATAAAACCTTTCGTGATTAATGTTTTTTCGTGTAATATAATCCCTTTAACCATACATATTATAGATTAAACTCGAGGCATGTATTTAGTCATCCTCTTCAACATTTAATCTGGGTTTACTTGATGCATGAGTAGATTATTGAAACAAATCATTATTTGAGCATGGCCATGCTTTTATAATCTCACTCAATCAAGAGGCCAATAATATCTCTCCTAATTATAGGAGGGTTAAATCCTTTATCTATCATTCATATTTCTCATACGACTCATGATATACCCGATGTCCACTTTTATCATCACCCGATCAAAAGTAACTTTTAATGTAGTCAAAGTATATTAATCCTCGTATAGAAATATAATGATTTCAAGTCAAAGGATCGTTACACCATTATCACTGTGAGTCTTTCTTATGACTTTATTAAACATGAAGAATCTCACTGTGGGTCTGTCCAGTACCATGTACTCTCACATGTACCTATGTATTGACTTCAGTATCCCCATACTTATAACCAATGAGATGTGGTTATCTTGTCAAACAACATACTAGTCTATCTATGTATTATTATTGTCCTATATAATAATACTCGACCAGGGACCTTTAAGAATATGATATATTATATAATCTCAAGTTCAAGTCATGTACTTAAACTATACAATTTGTATCATGATTCTAAGGACATTTATTATGCTAACAAAATATCGCAGTAATTAAGGTCATAATAAATACATTTATTGAATGATCAACTGACATAAAGATAAAAGAATAATGTATTGCCTCTAGGGCACCTACACTAACAATCTCCCACTTGCACTAGAGCCAATCACCCATATATCTAATACCCATGGAACTAGTGTGACCATCGTGCTTCTGCTGCGACAAGCCTTTGGTCAGTGGGTCTGCAATGTTATCATTTGTGTGCACTTTACATATGTGTATATCACCCCTTTCATTAATCTCTCGAATAAGGTGAAATCTCCTGAGTATATGTTTAGCCCGGGAGTGTGATCTAGGTTCTTTAGCCTGTGCAATGGCTCCATTATTATCGCAGTATAGATCAATGGGATCTGCGATCGATGGAACCACTCCCAAAACAGAAATGAACTTTCGAATCCAAACGGCCTCCTTAGCTGCTTCACAAGCTGCAATGTACTCAGCCTCCATTGTAGAATCAGCTACTGTTTCTTGCTTTGAACTCTTCCAGCTTACAGCACCTCCGTTTAGACAAAACACAAAACCAGACTGTGATACAGTATCATCTCTGTCTGTTTGGAAACTTGCATCGGTGTAACCTTTTACAACGAGTTTCTCTTCTCCTCCATACACCAAGAATGAATCTTTAGTTCTTTTCAGGTACTTAAGAATATTCTTAACTGCCGTCCAGTGACCTTCACCCGGATTAGACTGGTATCTGCTCGTCATGCTCAAAGCATACGAGACATCTGGGCGAGTACATACCATTGCATACATGATAGATCCAATTGCTGAAGCATATGGAACTTTATTCATGTGGTCCTTCTCATCCAATGATTTCGGACATTGGTCCTTAGAGATCGTTATCCCTTGAGACACAGGGACATATCCCCTTTTTGCATTTTGCATTCCAAAACGATGCAAAACCTTATCAATGTATGTGCTCTGACTTAGACCGATCATCCTTCTAGATCTTTCTCTATAGATCCTCATTCCTAGAATGTAGGATGCCTCTCCTAAGTCTTTAATGGAGAAATTGCTCCCTAACCACGTCTTAACAGCCTTTAGAGAAGGTATGTCATTCCCCATTAGTAGTATATCATCAACATATAGTACTATGAATGCCACATAGCTCCCATTAACCTTCTTGTAAACACACGGTTCATCTTCGTTTTGAACAAAGCCATACTCTATGACTATTTCATCAAAACGGATATTCCATCTCCTAGAGGATTGCTTCAATCCATAAATGGATCGACGCAATTTACATACCTTGCCAGCATTCCTTGGATCGACAAAACCCTCAGGTTGTGTCATGTACACATCCTCTTCAAGGCTTCCATTAAGGAAGGCTGTTTTGACATCCATTTGCCAGATTTCATAATCATGGAATGCTGCAATGGCAAGTAAAATCCTTATAGACTTGACCATAGCCACTGGTGAGAAAGTTTCATCATAGTCAATACCATGAATTTGTTTGAAACCTTTTGCAACCAGCCTAGCTTTATAGGTCTGAACATTTCCATCCATGCCCTTTTTCTTCTTAAAAACCCATTTGCACCCTATGGGTTTTACCCCTTCAGGTGGATCAACCAAAGTCCATACTTGGTTTTCGTACATGGAATCTATCTCGGATTTCATGGCTTCAAGCCATCTCTTAGAGTCTGGACTGTTCATAGCATCTTGGTATGTGAGAGGCTCATCTTCATCTATGAGCATCAAATCACCACACTGAGTCATGAGAAATCCATATCTCTCTGGCTCATGGCGAAATCTACCAGATCTACGAACAACCTGTGTTTGTTGAGCATTATCATTATTCTGCTCTTGTTCCACTTCAGGTTCAATGCTATTTTGCGGTTCTCGATCTTCATCGAGATCTATAGTTCTCCCACTGTTTCTTTTGGAAACAAAATCTCTTTCCATGAAGACAGCATCTCGAGCAATAAACACTTTCTGCTCAGAAGGACTATAAAAATAATACGCCTTTGTTTCATTAGGGTATCCTACAAAAATGCACTCTTCGGATTTAGGTCCAAGCTTGTCAGATTCTTGACGTTTCACAAATGCCTTACATCCCCAAACTTTCATAAAGTTCATGCCTGACCGTTTCTCTTTCCATATCTCATATGGAGTCTTTTGAACCTTCTTAGTAGGAACACGGTTAAGTGTGAAAGCCGCTGTTTCTAGAGCGTAACCCCAGAAACTAATTGGAAGATCTGCATGACTCATCATCAATCGCACCATGTCCAACAAGGTGCGATTTCTCCTCTCTGAAACTCCATTCCATTGAGGTGTTCCTGGCGGAGTGAGTTGCGATACAATACCACACTCTTTCAAATACTCTCTAAATTCGGTGCTTAAGTATTCACCCCCACGATCGGATCGTAAGATCTTAATACTTGCATCTCCGCCAATTTGCTTCTCTACTTCAACCTTGTATTCTTTAAATTTTTCAAAAGAATCGGATTTGTTCTTCATAAGATATACATATCCATATCTACTGAAATCATCAGTAAATGTTATGAAGTAGTAGTAGCCTCCTCTAGCCATTACACGCATTGGGCCACATACATCACTATGTATTAGCTCCAGACGTTTAGTGGCCCTTTGACCCTTACCAGTGAAAGGGGCTTTAGTCATCTTACCAAGCAAACAAGATTCGCATTCTTGGTATGATTCAAAATCAAACTTATCCAAGTATCCATCCTTATGTAATTTGGATATGCGTTTCTCATTTATGTGGCCTAGACGACAATGCCAGAGGTATGTTTGATTTGAGTCATTTATTTTAAGTCGTTTGTTTTCTATATTACAGACAGGGTTATCTAAATCAAGAACATATAAACCATTAAATAAACGCGCAACACCATAGGTTAAATCATTCAAAGCAAAAGAGCAACTGTTGTTCTTTATTGTAAACGAAAAACCTTTCTTGTCCAAACAAGAAACAGAAATAATGTTTCTGCGAATCGCAGGCACGTAAAAACAGTCTTCTAGTTCTAAAACAAGCCCAGAGGGCATAGATAAATAATAAGTCCCTACAGCTAAAGCAGCAACTTTTGCTCCATTGCCTACTCTTAGGTCCACTTCTCCCTTAGCCAGAGTTCTACTTCTCTGCAGGCCCTGCACATTTATACAAATGTGAGAAGCACATCCAGTATCAAATACCCAGGATGTAGAAATAGACAAATTGACTTCTATAACATAAATACCTGATCCAGAAATCTGAACTGCTTTCTTTTTCTTCAGATCCTCCAAGTAAATTGGACAGTTTCTCTTCCACTGACCATCTTTCTTACAGTAGTGACATTCACCCTTGGCCACACCACCTTTAGGCTTTAAAGCCTGTTTGGGACCTGACTTTGGCTTGGTTGTAGAATCAGATCCAATCTTCTTCTTACCCTTCCATTTTCCCTTCCCTTTGGCCTTACCTTTATTTCCCACCATCAGTATGGGAGCAGGTTCAGCTGTCTTCATGTTGGTCTCATATGTTCTCAACATATGCAACAATTCAGTAGGTGTTTTGTCAAATTCATTCATATTGTAGTTCACAACAAACTGAGTGAATTTGTTGTTCAAAGAATTCATGATTAGGTCAATACCAGTTTCCGGACCAATCGGGAAACCCAAAGTTTCAAGGTACTCAATGTAACCAATCATCTTCAGAACATGTGGGCCAACTGGTTCACTCGCCCCTTGTTTGCAATTAAAAAGTGACTTACTCGTGTTGAACCTTTCTTGACGAGTTTGGCTTGCAAACATGCTTTGCAAGTGCTCATTGATAGTATATGCATCCATATGCACATGTTGTCTTTGAAGCTCAGCACTCATAGTTGCCAACATAAGACATGCAACATCATTTGCATCATTCTCATCCTTTGTGCGTGCTGCTCGTTCATCAGCAGTAGCACCCTCAGGAAGGGGGCCTGGAGGAGGAATATCAATGACATGAAGCTTGCGCTCCTGCCTGAGGACAATCCTCAAATTCCTCTGCCAGTCTAGGAAGTTGTTTCCTCCTGTCAGCTTGTCCTTCTCAAGGACTGAACGTACGGATAGTGTGTTTGTGTTGTTTGCCATTACTCAGTATCTACAATAATAAAAGCGCAAAATAAACATTAGATTGTCTGAGTTAAAATTTTATGTTCATATGATTATGATATATTCGTAATATATCTCCCACTATTTTTTTTATCAAATTAATAGCCCTAACTATTAATTCGGAAAGTATATCCCATAAATCTTTCTAGTGAGCCAAGATCCATATTTCGTCATGTTCTAAGTCAACCACTGGTATCCTTAAAACATGATTATTTAGGTAGACAACAGTTGTCAATTATATCATATATAATTCTTGGATAATTTGGTGAACAACAATTGATCTTATCTATCTAATAGATTTTTAACCAAACTCTATGCTTCTAAGTTCATAATAGTTGAATATAACCGTTTATATTCACCTTATTATGATGACTCAGTTAAGTTAGACCCAATGATACAACGTCCGAATATAACCGTTTATATTCGTCGCATTTCACCATGATAGATAGGAGTCCCCTGCCACTGACAGCCCTTCCCCTTATCGATCTAGGATTTAATGAGTGTTCATTCATTGGAAAGCATCTGATTAAAACTTAATATTTTTACTTAGGGATTTTAATTTAGAACGATCATGATCCCATCATAAAGAGATTCCCAATTTTTCCTTGAATAAAATACTTCAAATCAATACTCGTCAATGGTTTGATTTCCAGGTAGTGGAGGAGTCACATCGGTCTCGCTTAAAACCCACAGCCTTACAAGTTCTATGAACCCGTTGTTGACAAAATCGCCCCATGTCAGAAATAAAGAAAATTCGTATTTTATTCCGTGTTTCATAAACACGAGAATCTCATGATCGTTTGTTAATTTTAAATCTTGAGTCGTTACAGATTTTATCTTGTTTAAAGGCATGGCATGGGTGATGTATCTAATACATACATACATCATTAATCTAATTAAAACATGCATTTTTCTACTCTACACATACTATTTATACATCATATGAAAAGTACGTAAAGTAAACGTGCAATAGTTATGGCCCAATCCTATGTGATCTTTTCAGGCTAATGAAAAGATCAAGGTCAATCTATGGTGTAAAAATAACTATTACATATGTCTTCTCTATTGCTTCCATTGTCTCCTTGGCCTCCATAGGATGCCTCCTCTTTCCCTTGTCCTTCTAGGATGTTACATTAAGAATTATACTAATGAACTTACAAAAGAACTCGAGTTACATTCGAGATAAAACAACTACAAATAGAAAACGACATGCAAGTCGTATTTATTACAAACCAAAAGAATAAACCATTACAACTAAGGTCTTAAGGCCATAACTATGCACCATGCTCAGTAACCATTAAAGAACATGATAGATCATATAAAGATGACATACTATTTATCACTTATCATGATCCAATCAAGAATAATAAATAAGTAAAGCATATGTCATAAGCACAAATTAAAAACGAAACCCTAACCACGCGGTTCGACCTCCGCGGTGAGGTCGCTGGGGGGGTTCGGGGGGGCAGCGAGCCCCCCGATGGCGGAAATTTTTGCAAAATCAAGTATCAGAATACTAGAAAAACATGTATCAGAATACTATTCCAGAAGCATGTATCAGTATACACACGATCCATATCCCAGTTACCAAAAACGTGTATCAGTATACATATTTTAAGAGATCGCATACATATGAGTTATGGCAGATCTTAAACATACTAGTATCATCATATAGATCATTAACAGATTCATCATATCATTCATATAACATAACTGTTATCATGGCAGACTCATATAACATAACTGTTATCATGGCAGACTCATCACACATGCATACTTGTAAAAATACAGTAAACACGTAACCAAATCAGCCCCTTATACACGTAGCTCTGATGCCATTGTTGGGTTCCGAAGGCATAAAACGCAGCGGATAAACGTAAATAAAACAAAAATTCGAAACCCAAAAACAGGATCCATGTATAATTATGGGCAGATTATGGAGATAACGAATCATACCTTTCAAGAGATTAACTTTTACGAACTCAACGGAGATCCTAGCTATCACGCTTTGTGTCTACCTCTCGGAGAAACACCTCTATGGTATCCACACGAGCACCTTCAAGAACATCTCACGAACTTGACTACGGAATGGATGTACTAGCCTCCTTCTTGACGATCTGAATTGCCTCTGCCTCTCTTTGCTGCTAGGGTTTTCTTAAAAAAACGTTCAAGCCTCTTTAACCTCTCATTATCTATTTATAATGACTGATTAAAAAGGCCCATAATAGCAAAGCCCAACCCTAGTAGGTATTGGATTAAATAATAAAAACGAATTTCTATTATTTAATTAATAACTAAGTCATACTTAATTATTATGGGCAAAAACATTCCTTTTAATTCGAATTTATATTATCTCAATTAAGTCTTACTTAATTATAATAAAATTCAAATAATCATCAATTAATTTAAATCCATAATTTAAATTAACTATTCCATTAAGTGCTCTATTTGTGCGACCCTATAGGCTATTATTTAATTGGCAATAATTTTATTCTCTAATAAAATTATAAACAATGAGCGGTATCTAGTAATACATCATTGTTACCCAATTAAACAATAATTAAATCGTGATTAGATAAAACCTTTCGTGATTAATGTTTTTTCGTGTAATATAATCCCTTTAACCATACATATTATAGATTAAACTCGAGGCATGTATTTAGTCATCCTCTTCAACATTTAATCTGGGTTTACTTGATGCATGAGTAGATTATTGAAACAAATCATTATTTGAGCATGGCCATGCTTTTATAATCTCACTCAATCAAGAGGCCAATAATATCTCTCCTAATTATAGGAGGGTTAAATCCTTTATCTATCATTCATATTTCTCATACGACTCATGATATACCCGATGTCCACTTTTATCATCACCCGATCAAAAGTAACTTTTAATGTAGTCAAAGTATATTAATCCTCGTATAGAAATATAATGATTTCAAGTCAAAGGATCGTTACACCATTATCACTGTGAGTCTTTCTTATGACTTTATTAAACATGAAGAATCTCACTGTGGGTCTGTCCAGTACCATGTACTCTCACATGTACCTATGTATTGACTTCAGTATCCCCATACTTATAACCAATGAGATGTGGTTATCTTGTCAAACAACATACTAGTCTATCTATGTATTATTATTGTCCTATATAATAATACTCGACCAGGGACCTTTAAGAATATGATATATTATATAATCTCAAGTTCAAGTCATGTACTTAAACTATACAATTTGTATCATGATTCTAAGGACATTTATTATGCTAACAAAATATCGCAGTAATTAAGGTCATAATAAATACATTTATTGAATGATCAACTGACATAAAGATAAAAGAATAATGTATTGCCTCTAGGGCACCTACACTAACACTTTCTCCCTCACGCTCATTCATACTTTATTTTAGTGGTAAGAGAGTGTTGGTTGGTTCTGTTTCTGTGTTTGTCTTTATAGTCTGGGATAGAAGTTGTGGGTTTTCAACCTCATGACTATCAAATGAAATAAGGCCATTGGAGGCTGAACCTGTGTCACAGAGCATATGGCAATATAGAGATAAAATGCACTTAAGATCTATAATGAATGAAAATTATGCATTTAATCTTTGAGAGAAATGATGTACAATAGTGATTTCAAAAAGATTTTAATGAATTAAGATATCACTGATGTAGAAAGAAGTTTGATTTTCTCCTAAAACTGTTCGAGTGCACAAGTCTATTTTTATGCCTAAAAAGATAAGTGATTTGATAAGACACAGACTGATGACCTAGCAGTATTAAGAAGAGAAAGAATGATTTTGTCTATTAATATGAATGAGTTTTTGTAAAAGCATTGATCACTTAGGGTAAAGTCTAAGCAATTCTCATTCACGTCAAAAGCTCCATAATCTATCTTTATAAGATTATAAGCAACAAAATTGTTTATTGATACATATCCTTAATAAGACTGACTATGCTGCTGATTTCAAATTATAGTGAATCTTTCAGATATAGCAAAGCATATAAATTCACTAGAACTTAAAATCTCACAATTATCTGCAACAAAATATTAACAATATATCATTGACTGATACTTATCAAGTACTTTAGATACCAATAATTATGTTGCATCCTATTTTAAATATTAAAATAAGATATTAATGAATTAAATACCAATTATCTATCAAAAAGACATCAGCATTCTATTTCATATATCGTACAATTGTTAACTCCTAACAACTGTAATATCTCAAATAATATTGGTTCGATAAATAAAGCAATATTAACCAACATTGTCTTGTTTGCAATCTTAGAAAAATATTCTAAGTTCCATATACTTTGATCCATTGAGTATTGCATCTATTATCAAAGTGTTTAGGAATTTGCAAATAAGTATAAAAATTATTCTAACTTGACAACATATGGTTACTTCTAATAAAGCAATCAAACATTTTAACCATAATTGTACTTAAGAAAAATTTCCACACTTTCTATATTAGTATAAGTGACTGAAGATAAGCATTGATTACTTAGAGGAGTTCTAAGTAATGTCACAAATACTAATACTTCACAATTAGTTCATAGTTAAACTCTTAACTAAATATCATTAACTTATATAAGTCAAGAAATTACACGCAACAAATTATGCTACAATCATGTTCTGATTTCAGTGAATTCTTGAAATATAAGAATTTCTAAATTCACTCAAACCAAAATCTCATAATTAACTTATTGAAAGGAATATGTCCTAAGTCCAATCATGTATTAGGATTTAGGAATAACTTCCTGTGTAATCTGTTTTGATTTCATTGATATTAATAAAAGACTTGTTTTGTTTTTATTACGGGCTCTATCTATTTAAGTGTTTAAATAAGATATACCATAGTTTAGAGTAAAGCTTTTTATGGATTATGATGAGATCATAATAGTGAGACCTAAAAAGATGATAACTCTAAACTTAAATAGTTCCTGGTCGTAGGATTACTAACTGGTAATTAATAATCCGCAGAGATCGGTACATACTATGCTTGCTTCATTATGAAGGATGTCTGTTCTCATAGACATTTGTGTGGTGACACTATAGCTAGTATGTAGGTGCTTATTATAGAATAAGTTCACTGAACATGACTCGCACAGCTGAACAACTGATGGAGTTCACTCACGTGTCAGCAGTTGTTCACATAGTGATAGTTGTACAAGTATCCTTAGACTTGAGGTCATCATAGTCATCTTGTGTACACTGAACTATGCTTTGGTTTAGTTCTTAGTCTCCAGGGACAATTATTAGGGCTCTACTGGGTATAGGAATTTGTACACGAAGATAGTGTATGATCAATAAAGGATCTACCCCTTCCAGTGAAGGAAGCGAATGTTCAAGGCTGATCCACTTATGCTAGTTCAGGAATCTCTGGCCAGAGTAAATGAAATTAGAAAGGAGTTTCTAATTTGCATAGAACTACGCATAGTAAATGGTAAGTAAGTGATTGAATTAGATAGGCTTGACACGAGATCCATGCCTTGTATTTAATCGGGACATTGTAGGGTAGAAGGAGTTTATTGTACGGTAACTATTCACTGAATAGGTTCTTGGTATTCTAAGTAGTGAATTCATATTATCCGGATAGTCGCGATATGCTGAGAAGTATCCCTCACGATGTAGAATAAATGTGATTAATTAATTAATCATATTTAAAAAACTAGAGAATTTATATAAATAATGATAAAATAGTTTTATTATTATTTATTTCTACTACCGGCTTAATATTGAACCTACAAGGTCACACCATAAAAAGAGAATGATTTTATGGTGGAGGAATTAATTACTAATGGCTAATAATTATTTATTTGTGAAATAAATAATTAATTGGCAAATTTAATAATTGATTAAATGAGATTTAATTGATTATAAATTAATTAAGAAAAGTTCTTAATATTATTAATTAAGGATTTAATTTTTGGAAATTAAATCAAGAGAGAGAATTATTTCTAAAGTGTTTAGAAAAAGGATTAATAATTAAAAGGTGTTTTAATTATTAATGAGAATAATAAATGGGATAATAATAATAATATTTATTGGAAAATTTCAGCTGAAAATTTTACCTATAAATACACTATTATAGACCCTATTTTTATTTTGAACCCAAAAACCCCAAAAACCCAAAAAGTTTGGAAAACCCAATTCTCTCCACCTCCTTCCTCCTCCCTAACATCGTTTTCTTGGTGGATACCGGTGGAGTGCTTCACACTTGAGGAGCAACTGCTAAGGATCTCTGATCGTTGTCTCCGAATTATTTTAAAGGTTAGATTCGATCCCTCGAATTTTTATTCATGATCTGTATGCTTTTAATTTGGATTTTATATGTGCGAAAGTGTTTTGCCATGCCCCCGCTACGTTTAAAATCCAACAATGGTATCAGAGCATAGGTTGTATGCATATAGATCTGTGGTAAAAATTTCAGGATTTTATGTGCTTGTATGAATTAATTATGAATTTTACAAGTTATATTATGGATTAATTTTGTCTGATGAGAAATCATTTCTCAGAATAATTTTGAATGTTGATCTGGGTTCTACAAGTGTTGTAGATCGTCTGGGTATTTTTTTCATAATTTTATGATGTGTAGATTTTTTATTATGAATTTTTGAAGTTCTTACAATTAAATTCGTATTAAATAATCATATATATATAATTGTTAGTAAGTATATATATATACACCTGTTATATACAAAAGACACAGCACATGTTGTCTGTTGTATGCACGGAGAAAGTGAAGACAGACACGGCAGAAAAGGACAGGCACGCTCATCGAGAAAAGGCGGCTGCTGCAAAAAAAAAAGGGGTGTCGCGCATTTCGGGAATGCGTTACACACCTGTGGCGCATTCACGGAATGCGTTACACCTTTTAATGGCTTAAAAGGTTGTAACGCATCACCGGAATGCGTTACAGGGCTTGTAACGCGTTCCGGTAATGCGTTACAGCCCGACTGTTTACATTAAAATTGTTTTTCTGGGAGTTTCGTAACTCCATTTTAGGCGTGCAATATACCGTTGGATTCGTTTTTCCGAGACGGATCTAATGGAGTGATCAATTTTAGTTTATATAACAGTTTTGAACTGTTTATATTTCCATAAAGTGTTTTAAAGTTGTTTTTGACTGTTTTAATTGCTTTTAAATGCTTCATGTGATACATAGAGATGTATAATGCTTAGACTAATGTGCTAGATGATATAACATGCCTACTTTGATGTTTATTCATGTTTATATATGTGATATATGCTTAGTTTATCATGCGATGATAGATTTAGGTGAACTTAAATGAACATAAGGCGTTTGTTAGACAACCTAGTATAGTGAAATTGTTTCATAACCTTAATAACAATATTATGAATACAATCATGAGATTATTGTGTTTGTGAAACACGTAATTGAATATGAATTTTCGATATGAGAGAAAGGATGATTATGTCAACAACAGATTTCTATTTGTAAGAAAGGGTTATTAAGTGACGCCTCTTAACAATGCTCCACCCGATCTGGGAATCATCTGATTATTGATTATTGATTTGAAATATTTAATTTAAAAGGAAGAATTTCTTTATAATATGATTATGATTGTAACATAATATAATCCCTCTAAAATTAAATAATATCAAGTAGTAATTGGCCAATGATACAACGGGCTTGTGTCGGTCATAGCCTTCCAACAAGATAGAAAGTAGTTCTTATTTTTGAATCATTGTCGTTTCGTGCCACAGCCGAGGGCTTTGATTTCGAAATAAGAAATACGTGTCTATTACATAGAGATGTGTACATTGAATAAGAATCTAAAGGTCGTTACGTGCCACAGCCGTGGGCCTTTGGGGACTGATTCAATTGTACGGAATGTTGGGTTAGACTTGACTTAGAATATTGAGTTTGTCATGCCACAGCCGTGACTCAATTATTCAAGAGGCTAAAGTTTGATTAGGGAATAACATTAGATGTAATTGACAAGAGTTGTCTGCCTATTGAACATTACATGGCGTTTCGTGCCACAGCCGGGGTTGTGTAATGGAATGTAGGATCCCTATTCCCACTAGAATTATGAATGCTTATTTTTCACGTAGGGGGTTGAATAAATTAGATAAACTAGTGGGAGCCACTTATGAATAAAGACCCGATTCATATAGTGTTTTGAAATGAAATCGAATATTTGCTAAGTGTTGTTATGTGTTTATCATTTACAGATTTACTTTGCACGTTATGTCTTCTGCACTATCACTCAGGAGCATACTAGATGCTCACAAATTGATTGGTCCTAATTATGCTGACTGGCTTCGAAACTTGAGAATTGTTCTCAGGATTGAGAAGCTGGAATACGTGATTGACTCACCTAAGCCTACTGAACCTGTTAGTGATGCACATAATGATGAACATGTTGTGTATCGTAAGTGGATAGATGATGCAAATGTTGCTCAATGCATCATGCTAGCTTCTATGAACATTGAGCTACAGAAGCAACATGAGCATATGGATGCTCACACTATCCTAATGCATCTACAAGAGTTGTATGATGTGGCGGGGAGGACAGCTCGATATGAGATATCGAATGAGCTGTTCGGTTGTAGGATGTCTGAGAGATCATCTGTGAATGACCATGTACTTAAGATGATCAATTTGATTGAACGTCTTGGATAACTTGGTTTTGCCATGGATGGGGAGCTGAGCCAAGACTTGGTCTTGCAATCGCTTCCGAGTTCGTTCTCGCAGTTTGTTGTGAACTTTCACATGAATAAGTTGGATGTCAGCCTGCCTGAACTCCACAACATGTTGAAGACTGCGGAATCGAATTTTCCCCCTAAGAAGAGTTTTGTTCTTCTAATTGGTGAAGGTTCCAATCCTAAGAAAAGGAAGAGGAACTCTTCCAAGAAGAAGAAAGTAGGTGAAGAAAAGCCGGTTCCACCAAAAGCTGAAGACCCCAAGAGCAAAGTTATTTGCTTTCACTGTAACAAGGTGGGGCACTGGAAGAGGAACTGCAAGGTTTACCTTGCAGAATTGAAGAAGAAGAAGGGTAGTGAGACTACCGCTTCTGATTCAGGTATGTTCATGATAGAAGTGAATATGTCATTAAATCAAATTTCTACTTGGGTATTAGATACCGCCTTTGGTTCTCATATCTGCAATTTGTTGCAGGGACCAAGGAGAAGTAGGACTCTTGAGGAAGAGGAGGTGATTCTACTGATGGGAAATGGAGCAAGAGTTGCTGCTGAAGATGTAGAATCATTTCATTTACATATGCCTATGGGAAAGACTATTATTTTAAATAATTGTTATTTTGTTCCCTCAATTGTGAGGAATTTTATTCCCATGTTAGACTTGGCTGGATTTTCATTTATTATTGAGAATAATGAATGTTCTATTCTTAGAGATAATATTCTTTATGGACGTGGTGCTTTAAATAATGGTCTATATATATGTGACATAATTTACTTCAGATTGAACAAACTAATAAAAGAAAAGGGATAATGAAAATCTCACTTTATTGTGGCACTGCAGTCTCCATTTAGTAGACATGGAGAGAGGACTGCAAATTTGCTAGGAATGGTACACACAGATGTATGTGGACCAATGTCTACGCAAGCCATGGGTGGATTATCATACTTCATTACTTTCATAGATGATAGATCTGGATTCAGATATGTGTTTGATGAAACACAAGTCTGAGGCCTTTGAAAAGTTCAAAGAATATAAGTATGAAGTGGAGAAAAAACCAAACATAGTATTATAACTCTTCGATCAGATCGAGGTGGTGAATACTTTAATGGATTGTTTCTAGATTATCTCAAAGTAAATGGTATAGTCTCCCAGTGGACGCCTCCAGATTGGTATCTGAAAGGAGAAATCGAACTTTGTTAGACATAGTTCGGTCCATGATGAGCTATGCAAATCTTCCAGTATTCCTATGGGGTTATGCATTGGAAACCTCAGCATATTTACTGAATAAGGTGCTTTCCAAATCTGTTCCTCAAACTTCGTATGAGATATGGAAAGAAAGGAAACCGAGTCTTAAACACGTTAAGATTTGGGGATGTCCAGCTTATGTCAAGTAAGTTGACCCAGATAAGCTGGAATATCGATCCGTAAAATGTAGTTTTGTGGGATATCCTAAAGAGACTTTAGGGTATTACTTTTACACCGATCATCGGGTGTTTGTCTCCAGACATGCTACCTTCTTGGAAAAGGAGTTTATCCTTGAAGGAAACAGTGGGAGCAAAATTGAACTTGATGAAGTTCAAGAAGCACAAACTACTACGGATCAAGTGGAAACACCTGTTCTGACTAAACAACCTTTTGTGGAACAGCCCATTCATAGATCAGGGAGAGTGTCTCGCCAACCTGAGAGGTAATATGGCCTTGTCATTGAGAATGACAATGAGTTGTCGATCATTGATGATGACGACCCTGTGACCTATAATGAGGCTATGAGTAGTGTTGACTCAGAGAAATGGCATAGTGCCATGAAATCCAGAATGGAATCTATGTATACGGTATACAAAAGATAGATTATAGCAGATGGTAAGGCCAGGCTTGTGGAAAAAGGATTCAAACAAAGGCAATGAATTGACTTTGATGAAACCTTTTACCTGTAGCCCTGTTAAAATCAGTTCGGATTTTGCTTGCGATTGCTGCTTACTACGACTATGAGATATGGCATATAGCCAGATGGTTTTCTTTCTAAGGGAAATGAAATCCTAGTGTGTAAGCTACTGCGAACCATATGTGGTTTAAAGCAAGCTTCTCGTAGATGAACCATGCGTCTACAAAAGGGTTAGTGGGAGCGCGGTAACATTTCTTATATTGTATTGAATTAGAGTTGACACACATAACAACATAGCAGACCCACTCATAAAGCTACTTTATGAAAGTCACTTTGATCGTCATAAAGACAAGATGGGTATTAGATACCAGAGTGATTGGCTTTAGTACAAGTGGGAGATTGAAAGGAATATGTCCTAAGTCCAATCATGTATTCGGATTTAGGCATAACTTCCTGTGTAATCTGTTTTGATTTTATTGATATTAATAAAAGACTTGTTTTGTTTTTATTACGGGCTCTATCTATTTAAGTGTTTAAATAAGATATACCATAGTTTAGAGTAAAGCTTTTTATGGATTATGATGAGATCATAATACTGAGACCTAAAAAGATGATAACTCTAAACTTAAATAGTTCCTGGTCGTAGGATTACTAACTGGTAATTAATAATCCACAGAGATCGGTACATACTATGCTTGCTTCATTATGAAGGATGTCTGTTCTCATAGACATTTGTGTGGTGACACTATAGCTAGTATGTAGGTGCTTATTATAGAATAAGTTCACTGAACATGACTCGCACAGCTGAACAACTGATGGAGTTCACTCACGTGTCAGCAGTTGTTCACATAGTGTAGTTGTACAAGTATCCTTAGACTTGAGGTCATCATAGTCATCTTGTGTACACTGAACTATGCTTTGGTTTAGTTCTTAGTCTCCAGGACAATTATTAGGGCTCTACTGGGTATAGGAATTTGTACACGAAGATAGTGTATGATCAATAAATGATCTACCCCTTCCAGTGAAGGAAGCGAATGTTCAAGGCTGATCCACTTATGCTAGTTCAGGAATCTCTGGCCAGAGTAAATGAAATTAGAAAGGAGTTTCTAATTTGCATAGAACTACGCATAGTAAATGGTAAGCAAGTGATTGAATTAGATAGGCTTGACACGAGATCCATGCCTTGTATTTAATCGGGACATTGTAGGGTAGAAGGAGTTTATTGTACGGTAACTATTCACTAAATAGGTTCTTGGTATTCTAAGCAGTGAATTCATATTATCCAGATAGTCGCGATATGCTGAGAAGTATCCCTCACGATGTAGAATAAATGTGATTAATTAATTAATCATATTTAATAAATTAGAGAATTTATATAAATAATGATAAAATAGTTTTATTATTATTTATTTCTACTACCGGCTTAATATTGAACCTACAGGGTCACACCATAAAAAGAGAATGATTTTATGGTGGAGGAATTAATTAATAATGGCTAATAATTATTTATTTGTGAAATAAATAATTAATTGGAAAATTTAATAATTGATTAAATGAGATTTAATTGATTATAAATTAATTAAGAAAAGTTCTTAATATTATTAATTAAGGATTTAATTTTTGGAAATTAAATCAAGAGAGAGAATTATTTCTAAAGTGTTTAGAAAAAGGATTAATAATTAAAAGGTGTTTTAATTATTAATGAGAATAATAAATGGGATAATAATAATAATAATATTTATGGGAAAATTTCAGCTGAAAATTTTGCCTATAAATACACTATTATAGACCCTATTTTTATTTTGAACCCAAAAACCCCAAAAACCCAAAAAGTTTGGAAAACCCAATTCTCTCCACCTCCTTCCTCCTCCCTAACATCGTTTTCTTGGTGGATACCGGTGGAGTGCTTCAGACTTGAGGAGCAACTGCTAAGGATCTCTGATCGTTGCCTCCAAATTATTTTAAATGTTAGATTCGATCCCTCGAATTTTTATTCATGATCTGTATGCTTTTAATTTGGATTTTATATGTGCGAAAATGTTTTGCCATGCCCCCGCTGCGTTTAAAATCCAACACTTATAACACATAAGTTACAATCAATATACTAGATATCAATTGTTGACGGATTTAGTTATAATCAATCATGTTGCTTATTTATTTTAAGTTAGTTTGAATTATGGAGCAAATAACATCATTGAATTGCTTCAAATTCCATAATCCAAACAACCCAAAATAAATATTAAATAAATAAATACTAAATATCTATGAGTTAGATACTAACACTTAAATATTTATAATTATCCTTGAGTAGTCACCAATAGGATATATGACTAATATACATGGCAATCACTTTCTGGATAATTATTAATTTTAGAAATACTTTCTAAGCATATAAAATATTGAGAATTTTATACACATAACTTAGAAAATGCTTCAATCTTTCAATATCAGTGATGTTAGAAATAAGCATTGATTACTTAGAATAAAAATTTCAAATAATATCACTAATACTAAAAGTACCACAATTATTCGTACATGATACAAATAACTATGTTGCATATGATTTTAATATAATTTAAATTATGAGACTGATATAGAATGGAATTGTCTACAGTCAAAATTTAAATCAATTATAATAACATTCAAATTTAATGTTGTAATACTTAACTACCAAAAATGTATATGACATTGTAATCATGATAATCAAGATAGTAGCACTAAGTACGTGAAACTAGATTACTGATAAATTCACAAGTCCTTTAAATATTGAAGATTTAATACTTATGAACTTATATTAAGAATTCCTTACAAATGGGATTTCCAACTAATATGCAATGAATGATATCCCAGACTTACAAACCAGTCTTGAAAAATTAACTTTAACAAGTGATTTAGTAAATGTTTCTGCAAGTAATTCTTTGACTAAAAGACATGCTCTCTAAAGTAATGATACCCGGTGTGAAGGTGCCTTGTCATAGAGTGTTCCACAGAGTTGTTGGATTTGAAGTTGTTTCTCATCATAACAAGAAATCAATCTTCTTCCATAAAGTTTACAGCTTCCTGAGATGCTTCTCCTGTCACTTAAGTTGACAGCTTCAGAGATGCTTCTCTTGTCTTTCTTACAACCTGCATAATCTGTATCTATATAGCCAAACATGTTAAGCATAATATCTTTAGGGTACTTTACTCCAGGAGTTGGTAGTCCCTTAAGATATCTAATAATCTTGTTAATAGCTATAAAATTAGATTCTCTAGGATCCACTTGGAACCTTGCACATTGGCATCTTGAGAACATTACATGTTGTTTATTAGCATTTGAGTAAAAGAGTGAGCTCGTCATACCTCTATAGCTTGTCATTGTTACCTGAGTTTCACCGATCAAGCTTTAGTGGTTTTTGTTGGTATGTAGTCTTGGCATGTTTAGAATCTTCCAAATTTTGCATCTTCAAAAGATCCTTATACTTACTTGTATTGCCATCATTCTTTTGGTTTACTTGAGCTTCTAAAGGAAATATTCTTTTGGTATGCTTATAGTAATTCCAAATAGAATTGCAACCTTTCCAACACGCTCCTCCATACCTACTCTGCAATTACTTAGCAAATAATCTTGCACAAGTTTTTGTTAGTAGAACAACATATAACATTATTATTATATCAGATCACATATATAACATTATGTTTGTGCCTTGTGATAAGAGAGTTATTAATATGACGACTCTACTAGTTCATATTAAACTGAAACTTCAGTTAGAGTGCCATACCATGTCCTAGACGATTGCTTGAGTAGTATGCCAGTTCATACCAACCTGAAGTGAGATTGTGAAGAAGAGATATATAAAGTTCAATTGATCTGCTACTGCAAAGTCCATGAACTGTGGTGCATTGACTTCCTCTTTTGACTCACCAACCAGAAGTACACTTGTACACACTTACCAGAGTACAATTCCAGGTAGAATGTGCATCAGGTGCTTGATATGTCATAATATCCTCAAGTCTCATCACTGGTGCTTTCTTTTCGATACTACTTCCAGATAATAACCTAGCATCCAGTTTGGCCTTGTCCCTCGTAACAATGCCATTGTCATCTAGTTTGACTTCTGGTTATCCTTGTACCAATTACAAAGTTGTCATTTGGTTTGGATACCAGCTTCCCTATAATCTACTTGCTGACTGATTGAGTTCATCTTGCTTTGTAATCACCCAATCAATCCGGATCTATCAGAGCTTCTGTAACTTTCTTAGTTTCTTCCTCGGATAGAAAACTTAGAGAAATAATCATTCGCACCCAGTAGCCCTGCTAATCATTACTCCACCATCTGGATCACTTAAGAACTAGACTCTGGGAATAGACTTGACATCAAACCCTTTGTCTCAGCAAATATGTTCTTTAGTGTCCACTGATTTTTAATGTGGTGTTGTGTCTGACTAGTTGATCCTTCTATTGCTCCCCCTAAGCTGTTGCTGAGATTTCCTGAATATCCTTACCTTTGCTGACTGGCTTCATTGAAATAATGAGTAGTGTTATACACTGTCATTCCACTGCTTGGATATGAATCATCAATACCATTAATTTCTCCTTTAACAGCTTGGAGCATGTAGTTGTTAAACTGTGCACTTAGACTGTCTATCACCTTCTGTTGATCAACCACAAATGCCCTGTAGGTTGTAGACTCCACTGAGTAGCCATGGAAAATATCCTTACAAGTCTTAGCAGCAAATGCCAAGATCTTCAAACAACTAAAGATATTTAATTTTTTGCTCATGTAGAACATTCTCTCCAAACACTTTCAGGTTATCCAGTGTTTGCTCCTGTTGGCCATTAACTCATTAGTGGTCTTCATGTATACATCCAGATCAAGGATTGATCTTACTTGTTGCAAACTGTTTTGACTGCTTCAGCCCTTTGGTATTTAGAAAGTCTTGATTAGCTTGATATTTCCATTGTAGCTTTAATCAAGTTCCGGTTCTTCCTTTGTACCACTCCATTCTGACACGGAGCTCCCAGTGCTGAATATGTCTCAAAATATTCTTGATGTTACATATATTATTCAGAACCGCTTCTTGAATTCAGTTCCATTATATGACCACAAGATCATTTCTTTACAGTTGCTTCCAGCTTGATCTTCTTTGATGTGATCAATCACTAAAGGTGAGGTCTTATCTTGAGAACACACGAACAACAACTTTGTTTAAGAGTAGTCATCAATCATCACTAAGGCATATCTTTGCTTTGATGTGATGTTGTCCTTGACTCCTCTTTCTAACATGCCTCACATTTATCATCTTCTGAATTCTAGATGAGGCAGTCCTCTAACTAACCACTTTTCACAAAAGAGTTCCTTGAGTTGATGTTCAAGGGTGAGAGCTTCTAATGCTATAGCTAAACTTTTGTCGGATGAAGCTTTACAGTAGAAACCATTGACTTCACCTTTTCAGAGTTTCCAGTCTAGCCACGAGCATTTCCTTTCCTTACTCTAAAAAGAGTAAGCTTCTCAACCTTTTTGCTTTAGATGAGACACTAATCCTTCATTGAATTGACATTTTGTCCTTTGATGCAGAACTGTCTGATAGGAGGATTTGTGCCTTGATTCTCCAGCAAGGAAGTTACTTCAGTTTTTATCAGTGACTCCAATGATTAGTTGTTATCAGTGATACGAATTGTTCAATTCATGATGACATCTTTTTTCTGCATAGCTTGTCCCGTAATGAGAACTATTTCTGTCATCTCCAAAGATTATTGACGGAATAGATTTTGTCAATCACATTTGATTGTGAGGCTCTTTCTTTGATCATATGCCTTAAGTATGAATTACCAAGAATACATATGAATTAATTGACCTGTTATGTCCTGCACTCACAAATGGATTAACAGTTCTTGGTACCCAACTTATCAGTTTGGGTCCAGTTGGATTAAAGATGTTATTATAAACCGAGATAACAACAGTTGCAACCTTATCATGCTAATTCTTATCTTTGACTGACCATTTTCTCCATTTTAATACCTTTGATAGATTATCTCTAGGCTAGGGGAAAATTGGTTCCAACCTTACATAAGGAGGACTAGCAGTCTTTGCCCTATTGTAAACCTAAACATGTTTCTACTATAATTAATGCAAGTACTAAGAGATGCATTCAATGCATAAAGATAAGCAAGCATTATGTTGGTAATACATGGCATTCATTCAGAAATATTACGCATAAGAATTAAGCAAAACAGGCATGATATGGAACAAACAGAATTAACAAATAAATCACTAATTCTATCTAGTCCAATCATGTTGAAGAATCTCATCTAGCTATCTCAATCCAATCATAAACTAATACATCTTAACAAACAATTCAGATCAAATGAATAAATCACAATGTAATAGGATACAGAGAGTAAGCATTAACAAAGGTCTTATATGATGGAAAACATCTATCTCACTAAAGCAATTAATCATGTTCAACAAATATTCAAACATATGTTTAAGATCATCTAAAGTAACATGCACAAGTTAAACATCAATCCTAGTTACTAGAGAATAATCTAGTGAACTAGTTCAGCATTATCTAAGTGTGATGCAATCATGCTTGTGTGAGTGTTAAACATTTAAATACTAAGATCTTATCATGCATTGAATATTGAGAGCAAAGTATTGCAGTGGTTCAAGAATTTGAAACCTGAGATATGTGAGTTGGACCATCTTCAGAGATTGCTATGAAAGCAAGATATTCATGATTCTCGTCATCTGATCCATCCCAACTCTTTCCCGTGCACTGGCTGCTTCCCTAAGAAAACATTCCACCTTTGTCTAAACTCTTCAACTGAATCCCTACTTATCCTTGTTTGTCAAGATTCTTGTACTGTTGTAGCAAAACCCCTGATAGTTACTTGACACATATGTCTTGTCAAACCTTTAGCTATCAAATCTTGTTTATATCCCATCCTCAATCTTGTAATCACCCCTTGAACTGAATCTGTAAGAATCTCTGCTTCTGAATAGATAGGCTTGATCCTTGGATATAGCTTATGTACTCCTTGTGAATCTGATGCGACCAAACTTCCCTGACAAGTGAAATACTGCCCTGACATCCAATCCCTTAAGTACTTCTACCTGAGCTTCTTCTGATTCAGCTATCAGTAACTCTTACATTTTGTCCCGAGGTTCCAACCTTAATGCATGTAACTGAGATGTTTGTTTGTCCCCACTATTTTCTCTGACCTCCACAATTCCTGCATCTTTGATCTCATTGATTCCCTGATAAATGTAGCATTGGTACAAACCACTGTGTGACTGTATAATCTGGAATCATAGAGTTATCTTAAAATCTCCGAGAAAAATTGTACCCGTAGAAATTTCATTCAATTCCTGCGTCTGAAAACCCAGTGGTATCGTATGGAGTAAGCATTTGAGGATGTTCCACAATTTTCATCTGTAGGTCTTGAAATCAGTTCCATTGGAGTAAGAAAACCATTATCTATAATTTATGTATTCGGGAATTTTCCATCTGAATAGCACATGGTCTTCGTTTTTTTCAAAAGATTAAAATCCACTTTAGAAGCCCCGAGGAATCCTGAGTCTACCAATACTTGATTACCCTTAATTTAATATTTAAGAAAAATTTAAATTTCCAATATTTTTAAATTTCTTAGAAAATAAATATTTACGTAAAATCTAATTTTCAAGAATTTCAAATTTTCTTAAAAATTAAATAAAACATAAATTATTATTTAAGAAAAAATGTAAATTAAAGAATTTTAATTTTTTAAGGAGAAATAAATAAATCAGAAATAATTAAATAGGGGTTACAAAAAAAATTGAAATATATCCTTTATCAATCTGTGTAGCGACAAGAGGCTGTGGCGGCAAGAGACAGTTTTTCCTTTACATCGCAATAACCTCCTGTGGCTATTACTCCTCCTGCGACCAGGGATAGCCAAGTTATGACGACGAGTGAATCCTTCTCCTGCCTTAGAAATTAAAAACCGAACAGCTTATGTGGCGATTAGCTGATTTCTTCTTGCACGTGTTGTACGTTTCCTGGAAGCCAGACTTCCTGCGCGTGGCACTACATACGTGCGGCAGGCGCGTGTAAACCACGAACGTCGCGTGTGCACTGTACGGTTCCAGCGCGTGGTCTTCCAACTGCTGCTTTTCATTTTATTTTCCCACACATGTAATCTCCTTTGTTCACCAGCCACCATTTTACTTAACTAATAACCAACCAAGTGAATGAACATGGTTAAGAAATATGTACGCGAATTCAGCAGCCAACAAACACAAGAAATGTACCATAAAATTAATTGAAATTATAAATTCTTATTTACTATAATTTAAATTATAAATTAATTTAAATTAAATTTATAAAATAAATTTATTTAAAATAAGTTTAAAACATAAACTTATCCAAGTTTAAATAATAAACTCATTTAAGATAAATTTATAAAATAAATTTCCTAAATCAAAATTATAAAATAAGTTAATGTAAATTCAAATTAATAAAATAAATTTATTTAAGGATCCTGATTTGTGTATCAATCAGTAAACTCTGATACCAATTGTTAGGTCCCGAATTATTGTAGAAGGGGGGTTGAATACGATAATCAATAAATTAAAAATTCTTTCGAATCTTTAGCGGATAAAATATTTAGTGCTCGGTTAGTGGTTTCGTGTTCTTGAGAGGAATAGTGTTTTGAACGATAAAAATGAGGAACACAAGATATTCGGGGAAATATATATATTCGTATATAAATCCTCGAGGGTGTTGCTACACTCCGGTAAATAAATTAACCGGTTACAATCTAAGAATAATAAAGTTCCTAGCTACTACAAAGATTTACAAATCAAATCCTATACAATAATCTAGCTTTTGTTTGTACTAGGATTTAATTACCGGGTAACGATTATAATGCCCCTAAGAATATACAAGAATTAAATCGGGCATTATAACGTTACTCCGGTGAGAAGTTAAACGGATATTCAAGTAGCTTGAACTCCTCTGTAAATCTCCGCTTCTTGTTTTATCAGCTCTCTTTTTGTTGGAGAAGAAGATAAACAATACTGATTCAGATCTGCTGCAAAGTGTAGACTTTATACACAATAAAATTGTGTGGCTGAGAATTGAGAAGCTCTGTGTGGCGACAGCTTTTTCTCTGGCGACAAAATAGTTCTGTGGCGACAGGGAGATACAGGGGGAAGCTTTTATTTGTGTGGCGAACACATGAGAGTGCCGGGGGGGAGTAACTTCCCTGTGGCGACTAAGTACTACTACTAGTACTTATTCACTTAACCAAACTAAAACTAACAACCTGTACACGTTTAGTTTATTTGATTTTTTGTTTTTTTCTTTTCATTTCTTTTTCTTTTCCATTTTCTTTTTGTTTTCTTTTCCTTTTTCTTTTTCTTTTTTTTTTCCTTTTTTTGTTTTCTTTTGTTTTCTTTTTCTATTTTCTATTTTTTTCTTTTTCTATTTTCTTTTTCTTTTCTTTTTCCTTTTCCTTTTTTTTGTTTTTCCTTTTTCTATTTTCTTTTTCTTTTTGTATTTTCTTTTTCTGTTTAAATTGTAACTAACTTTAATTTATAAAATAAACTTAAATATAACTTATATAAATAAACTAATTTAGATTTATAAAATAAACTCATTTAAAGTTTATAAAATAAATCATTTTAAATTTATTAAATAAATTATATTAAAGTCCATTAAATATATTTATTTAATTTAAAATTTTAACTTTAAGCCTCGCCAGTCCCCTGAGTTGTTTAGCTGTATACCCCGCGCACCTCTTCTCGTACTTTAACAGATAAACATTCAATCCAAGTACATTCCTCAACTTAACAATTCTTCTATAAATAATACCCAGATTCCTTTTACGAGCTGTTGACGCCTAGTGCAACTGGCCTGGTTCACAGATGACTAACCCCGATTCAAGTCTTCATATTATAGCCTTGATTACATTGTTAAGCTTTCCTTTACTCTATTGCTTCGAACACTGACTGTCAATAAACAATTGTACTTTCACTGGAATCCTTTCTGGTACTCTAGAAAATTATGTCTTCATTAACCTCTGTCTATACCATGTCTTCAATTCTTCAGATTTCTATGCTTCGAACATTGTCTATCTTCAATCAATGCCAATACATTGAAATCTGCCGGTAGCACTTGTATACTGAATCTTCAACATTTCTGAAACCCTGAAAGTATTTAACCTTTGTTCTTCACTGAGGCATGATCATATTAATGAACTTCTTTCAGTGACCTGTAGATAGATTTCAGGCCTTCTTCTAATCTTCCGATTCTTTGTATTTGCCTTATCTTCATTCTTCCTGATTTCTTGTGTAGACGTAGTATTATTAACTTGTCCTCTTCTAGTGTTGTTATCGTGTTGGGTTATCATATAACTGTTCATACAGCTACGCAGTATCACCAACAGTACTATTTTCCGAGACACTAGTGTCGAGGTTGATTGGCCACATGATCCTCCACCCAAAGAGGGTGATCCTTCCGATAACTAGGTTTGCCTGAAATCCTTATTATTTCCTTCAATGAGGACATTGAAAATTTTAAGTTTGGGGTGATAATGTAAGGATTAGTTTGTGTATGTCCATATAGATTCACATAGATTCATGTAGCATGTTTAGTTTTATTTCATTCATATTTTTGCATGATTGTTCTTATTTATTTATATTTTTATGTGAGTTCATATAGTTGCATGTGCATGCTTATAACATGATCCTTTATTTGAGTGTGGTGATGACGAATAGAGGGTTGTTTAAGTTTAATGAATTGATTTACATGCCAGAGAAAAAAATCTAAAGTCTTATAGGATTGCTTTCGAACTAGATCATGATCATACTTGTTTGTTGTTGAGATTTAATCACTTAGTTATATTTAGAATTTGTGATATTCTCGTAATGACGTAGGAGCACTGAATTTTTTAAGCTAGAGAAAAACTTGGATTTCATTGCTAGTTGTGAATAAGGCTAGGCGTCAAATGGCTAGTAGCCGGCTCATATTTATATGAGTAGTCTAGGGTTAAATGAGATGAAGCGAAACGCACTCATTCAGAAATTGTTGAAAAAAAAGGAAAAAAGAAGAAAAAAGAAAAAAAAAGAAAAGTATGTATTTATACATAATTGATCAAGAGTGGGCTCTTTAATACTCGAGTTATTAAGTTCTAGGGGACTTTGTGCCTACTGACCTAAGGCTTTTATAGTCTGGGATCCGCTCACCTAACGCTCGCTATATTGGTATTATTGTATAAGTCTTTTGTGGACCTCATTCATTACACGGTCAAATAAGCATCTTTGTTATGTGTTCAATAATAGCATGAATTCTTGTATAACTCTAGTACGAAGGAGGTGTTGAGAGTCATTATGTGTTTAACGTATATTCTGTTTATAAACTTGTGAGTCTTGATGAGAGATGGTTATGGTTATTGATCTAGTTTTGAGAGTATATTTATTAAGCATCCACACACGCATATTTCTGATTTGTGAGTTGGTTTGTGGGGTTTATTCAAACTCTGCTTAGAGTAATTACATTTTTAGAGGCATTCGCTTGTTCGTTGGTTATGGTTAGTCTGAGGGGATCGATTGCATTATCATTTAATTGTATTCATGCAATAGGTTTGTTTTATAGATTTGAATCTGTTTATGCTTGAGGAAAAACATCGATTCAAGTTTGGGGGTGTGATAAGTGGATTTTATATCTACTTGGAACGCTTCATTACAAGCTTAAGTTGGTGTTTTGGACTCAAGTTATTGGTATTTTAGAGGCATTCGCTTGTTCGTTGGTTATGGTTAGTCTGAGGGGATCGATTGCATTATCATTTAATTATATTCATGCATTAGGTTTGTTTTATAGATTTGAATCTGTTTATGCTTGAGGAAAAACATCGATTCAAGTTTGGGGGTGTGATAAGTGGATTTTATATCTACTTGGAACACTTCATTACAAGCATAAGTTGGTGTTTTGGACTCATGTTATTGATATTTTTATATGTTTTTGTGTTATTGCATTTCAGGCATCAGTTAAATGAAGAAAGGAGCTTTTCAAGGAACTATGCTGAAAAAACTAAGAATTGGAAGCCTAGGCCATTCTCAAGTTGTATAGAATCTCGTTAGCTTCGCGTGGGCAGTTGAATCGCCTAATTCTAAAGAGCGGAACTCAAGATACGACCAAAAGAAGAATTGTCAGAAAATTTTCGGAAGGCCAGCGCGGACACGCCAGAACTAGCGCGCCCGCGCTCCAAAAATCATTATTCCGGCGTGGCCACGCCCGAAAGTAGCGCGCCCATGCTCTCTTTCTGCACCAGAATCCTGATTTTAGTCAAAATTGAAGATTTTGAGAGTTTTGGTCATCCTGGAGCCTATATATCTCAATAAAAAGATGTTTTTAAAACAAGGAACGAGGGGAGAGCAATAAGAAGACCTAGAGAGCACGAGACGGCTACGGAAAAGAAGACTTTTGTTTTCTTTAGTATAGTTGATACTTGGATGCTTGTTTTCGATTTTTCTTTGAACCATAGTACTCTTATCTTATTTTATATCATGTTTTCATTGGAACCCATTGTGATGATGAGTTCGGTTATGAACTAATCATTGTCATGGGGTTCAAACGGATTTACTTATGAATTTCTACAGTTAATTTATTTCAATATCTTGGTGTGTGGTGATGGATCGATATCCTAGTATTGGTTGTCCTAATTCATCTTATGTGCGTAGCTAACATATAAGATAGCGTGTTAATCTCTATTGAAGCGAAAGTGAGTATAGAGGTTTAGAACTTGTCATGCTAGCATAGGTCCATGTATAATTGTATGCATGATTCATAGGTAATTTTAACCATCTTACTTTCCATATGTAATCACGATAGATAACTTGTTATTTAAACCTTTATGTTATCAAATTTTATGGACATATAGGGTCATAACATAATTGGTCTCTATTCCGCTTTTATCTCTTTTGTGGATGTCTGGTAGTAGGGTATTCGTACAATGAAAGTTGGCGTTTACTAGTTTCGAGTTATCTGATTAATTGTCATCATCATTGCATGCCAAGGTTAAGAACAATGACTTTTAATGAAGTATTTAATGAATTTAGAATCCCATAATTGTCTTATATAGTTAATTCAATCACTTTGATTCTTAGTTAACTGCATGTTCGTTTCATCTTAGTTAATACATCTCAACTTGTTATTGTCTTAGCACTGAGCGATAGCCATACCATTGTTGCATAGGTGCATAATCTTAAGTTAACTAAAAAGAGTCTCTTTCGGAACAAAATCTGATTTATATCTTATACTACTTGTGAACGCGTATACTTGCGTGTAATTTTATCGCGTGTTTTCGCCCCAACAAGTTTTTGGCAACGCTGTCGGAGACTCAGTGTTAATTTTTAGTTTATGTGCTTGATATTAGTGGTCGTTAAAGTTCACTGACTCGGATTCTTTTACCTTCACGGTTTACCTGTTTGTGTTTCAAGTACTCATTACAATGGGAGATCCAGCAGCACCAACGAAAGCGTTGATGGATTTTTCTCAACCCAAGATCAATGACATTTAATCTAGCATTGTCAGGCCAGTGATCGCATCTAATACCTTTGAAATAAAGCCTAGCATGATTCAAATAGTACATAATTCAATCCAATTTGGGGGTTCTCTAGCAGAAGATCCTAATATGCATATTAGGGATTTCATCGAGATCTGTGATACCTTCAAGTTCAACAATATTTCTGAAGATGTTGTGAAGCTGAGACTTTTCTTATTCTCTCTGAGGGACAAGGCTAAGAGCTGGTTATGCTCTCTACCAGCTGGTTCAATTAATACTTGGGAGGATCTTGCTCAGGAATTTCATACTAAATTGTTCCCTATGGCGAAGACAGCTGCAATGAAGAATGCTCTTACTCAATTTATGCAGCAATCGGGAGAGTCTTTATGTGAAGCTTGGGAGCATTATAAGGAAAGGCTTAGGAAGTGTCCTCGTCATGGGATTCCTGACTGGATGATTATCAATTGCTTCTATAATGGTTTGGGAGAACAATCAAGAATCATTCTTGATGCAGCATCAGGTGGAGCATTATGGGCAAAGAGCTATAAGGAAGCTTATGATCTAATTAAACTAATGGCTGCTAATGAATATCAGTATCCAACCCAGGGATTGTCACAGGGCCGCGTAGCATGAGTTATTGAAGTGGATACAGCTACGGCTATCATAGCTTAACTAAAGGCGTTATCTATGAAGATTGATTTTTTGGCTAACTATGTTGTTAATCAGATAACCAGAGTTTGTGAGCTGTGTGCATGTTCGCATGCGGCGAAGCAATGTGCTATATCTAGTGAATCAGCTCAGTTTGTGAGAAACTTTCAGAGATCGTAGAAAGCAATTCCAGACACTTATCATCCTGACAATTGGAATCATCATAACTTTAGCTGGAGCAACAATCAGAATGCGATGCAATAGCCGTTCCAGCAGTTTGGGAACAAGCAATTCAATCCTCCTGGTTTTCAGCAACAATTTGCACCAAGGCAATAGTTTCAACCAATGGGAATGCAACAACAAACTCAAAGAGATGCAGGTCTATCTTCGAATGAAAAATCTGAATTGGAGGAGTTGAGGCTTATGTGCAAAAACCAGGCTCTTATATGCCAAAGCCAGGTTATTTCTATCAAGACTCTGGAGAACCAAATAGGGCAAATTGCTAACGTCTTATTAGATCAACTACCAGGAATGCTTTCTAGTGATATAGAAGCAAATCCATATAAGAGGGAAGTTAAAGAACAGGTGAACGCCATCACCTTGAGGTCTGGAAAGGTCGCAAGCCCCCAAATTCAGCAAAATGAAGAGTCTAAAAACTCTGTCCAGAATGCAGGTGCATCTGCACCTTTGCCGAATCCAGAAAATGAGATTGTAGCTGAAAAAGTGGTGCAGAAGGATGCCGAGGTGGAATCAAGGAAGAAAACTGTGGAACACACTCCTTCTGAGGGTAATACAGGGGAGAAACAGGTCTATCCTGCACCTCCTTTTCCTAAGAAGCTGTAGAAGCAGAAGTTGGATAAGCAATTTGCTAAGTTTCTGGATGTGCTCAATAAACTTCATATCAACATACCTTTTGCTGAATCTCTTGAACAAATGCCTAGCTATGCGAAGTTTATGAAAGGTATTATCTCTTGCAAAGTGAAGCTCGATGACTTAGAGATTGTTGCTCTTACGGAGGAATGCAGTGCTTTGCTACAACAAAAGTTCTCTCTGAAGCATAACGATCCTGGAAGATTCACTATTCCTTGCACTACCGGAAACTTGTCGTTCGATAAGTGTTTATATGATTTGGGAGTTGGCATCAATCTGATGCCCTTTTCTATCTTCAAGAAGCTTGGTCTACCTGATCTGAAACTGACATACATGTTATTGTAACTAGCTGATCGTTCCATCGCTTATCCATGAGGTATAGTGGAGGATGTCTTGGTCAAGGTGGACAAACTCATCTTCCCTGCTAATTTTGTATTTCTGGATTTTGAGGAAGATAAGAAGATTCCCATTATCTTGGGAAGACCATTCTTGGCTACAGGCCGAACTATGATCGATGTGCAAAAAGGAGAGCTTACGATGAAGGTTCAAGATCAGAAGGTCACTTTTAGTGTGTTCAAGGCAATAAAGTTACCCACAGATAACGAACAGTGCTTTAAAGTTGAGTGGGTAGACTCTGTCGTGAATTTGGAGCTTGAGCAATTTCCAAAGTCAGATACCTTAGAGAGAGCCTTAATAGGGGAATCAGTTATTGAAGATGAAGAAGGAGCAGAGCAACTGCAGGTTTTGAATGCACCTCCGTGGAAGAGGAAGTTGGATATGCCACTCGATTCTCTTGGATTAGCAGAGCTGAAAATTTCTCAGGAGCATCTCGAGCCGTCTATTGAAGAAGCTCCCACACTTGAGCTTAACCCACTTCCAAATCATTTGAGTTATGCATTTCCAGTTGCACCTCCTGACAAGGGTTTGGATTATATCTATGATAATCTAAAGGGTGACCATCCGGTTCCTCCCGTGCGTACAGATGGTCCCTCTCATGGACCATAGACAGTGGATAGGACTGGTGTTGGTGATGAGCAGTATAGAAGGTTGATTCGGTGTATTGAGGCCATGCATGACATCCACCAACATTTTGCTGAAGATTTGACACATGCTCTCGGTACTATTTTTCGAGACACTGGTGTCGAGGTTGATTGACCACCTGATCCTTCACCCAAAGAGGGTGATCCTTCCGATAACTAGGTATGCCTGAAATCCTATTTATTGACTTCAATGAGGACATTGAAAATTTTAATTTGTTTGTATCCATATAGATTCATATAGATTCATGTAGCATGTTTAGTTGTATTTCATTCATATTTTTGCATGATTGTTCATATAGAACATTTTTATTTGTGTTTTTATGTGAGTTCATATAGTTGCATGTGCATGCATATAACATGATCATTTAGGTTGAGCTATTTCTGATTGATAAGTTGATGTTGATTTGAGTGTGGTGATGACGAACAGAGGGTTATTTAAGTTTAATGAATTGATTTGCATGCCAGAGAAAAAAAAATTACAAGTCTTATAGGATTGCTTTCGAACTAGATTATGATCATACTTGTTTGTTGTTGAGATTTAATCACTTGGTTATATTTAAAATTATTACATATTTAATTCTCAATGATCAGAAGAAGTTCAGGATCTGGCTGTTCGGGTGCCATCAGTATCTGATGTATCATCAGGATTTGATACATCATCAGCATTTGGATATCAACAGTAATTGAAGCCAGTCTGCCTAAAGAATTTGTTAAGTTCCTGAGATGATCTCAATGAAAAACTGGAAAGAATGCCTAGGCTATAAGGATGGAGTTAAGGATGTGGACACTGAAAATAAAATTACCCTTAAAACTCCTGTTAAGTTTATCTCATCAGAAGCTGATGAACCCAAATCCACTTTTGAAAAGGGTTCAACATCAGTATCAAAAGAAAAAATGGTAAGTGATAAATCTCAAAGAAAGGAAAGCAAGGAAACCATTAAGTTTGTTAAGAAAGAAAAGAACATAGGACTTCTGTCAGCAAGACAATTGAAAAAGAAAATATCTGAGGTTACTGACAAACCTCAAGTAAAAAGTCCTAAAAGAAACAGGAATGGTAAGCAAGGTATCTCTAAGGATTCAAATTACAAGGTTGTTCCCAATGCTCCTAGAAAAACTTATTTTAACTGTGGAAATACTAATTATCTTGCTATTGTTTGTAGGAGGAATAAGAAAATGAAAACTGCTATTCATGAGTCTGATGTTAGGGGTAGATCTGTATTTTATAAACCACAAAATCCTTGTTTTCATTGTGGTAGTAGTTGGCTTTCAATTTATACTTGTAGATCTTATCACAAGTTGTATTACAATTATTATGAACCTTTGCCTAAGTTTAATAAAGTTGCTTGTGTGCTTAATTCTATTGGTTTTACTAAATCTACTTCTGACAAGACAAATCCTGACAAAGGAAAAACTGTCAAAAGTACTCCTGACACACAAAGGCTTAAGTTGTCCAAAAAGAGGGCCCAACAAGTGTGGGTCCTTAAAAATCCTTCTAATTAATTATTCTTCTGATTGCAGGGTGACAAGAAAAATACACTTGTCATGGATAGTGGATGTTCAGGACACATGACTGGAAATAAATCCCTGTTGTCAGAATTTGAAAAGAAGGTTGGCCCAAATATATCTTATGGAGATGGAAATGTAGGACATACTCTGGGATATGGCAACTTGATAATTGGAAAGGTAACAATAGAGAATGTAGCTCTGGTGGATGGACTGAAGCATAATCTTCTGAGCATCAGTCAAATCACTGACAGAGGTTATCATGTTGTATTCTATGACTCACACTGTGAAGTTGTTCATAACAAGTCAAAAAAAATTGTCTTGATAGGATACAGACATGGTAACATTTATGAAGTAAGGCTACATGAAAGTCTTGAAAATGAAGCTACTTGCCTTATATCTAAGGAATCAGTAGATGAGAGCTGGAACTGGTATAAGAAGCTCTCACATCTCAACTTCAATTCAATCAATGAACTTGCCAAAAAGGAGCTTGTAAGAGGATTGCCAAACATTCTATACTCATCTGATGGTCTTTGTGATGCTTTCCAAAAGTCCAAATAAAGAAGAGTATCTTTCAAAAGCAAAACTGAATTCTCCATTTCTGAGCCATATCACATGCTACATCCGGACCTCTTTGGACCAGTGAACATAATGTCCATCAACAATAAAAGGTACACACTTGTAATTGTTGATGATTTCACTACATATACATGGGTTTATTTTCTACACAGGAAGGATGAAACTCCAGAAATTCTTCTGGACAACATAAGGCAAATTGAAAATGGATCCACTCATAAAGTGAAAATTCTGAGAAGTGATAATGGCACTGAATTTAAGAACTCAAAAATGGAGGAATTCTGTAAGTACAAAGGCATAGAACAACAATTCTCAGCTCCTGGTACACCTCAGCAAAATGGTGTTGTTGAGAGGAAGAACAGAACCTTGATTAAAGCTGGCAGAACTCTGCTAGAAGAAGCAAAACTACCCACTTACTTTTGGGCAGAAGCAGTAAACACAACATGTTATACTCAGAATATCACTCTGATAAACAGACATGGTGTTACTCCTTATCAAATGCTAAAAGAAAAGAAGCCCAGTCTCAAACATCTTCATGTATTTGGATGTAAGTGCTTTGTTTTGAAAACTCATACTGATCAGCTTGGAAAGTTTGAATCAAGAGCTGATGAAAGAATCTTTGTTGGATACTCACCATCAAAAGCATACAGAGTGTTCAATATGAGAACATACACTGTAGTAGTCTCCATAAATGTATCTTTTGATGATAAAAAGATTCCTGGTTTTGAAGAAGATACTCATGAAAGCTTAATCTTTGCAAATGAAAATGTATTGTTGGAATCTGGATCAAACTCTAATGAACTGTCAAATCCTGATGATCCAAATCCTGACACTCCTTCAGATTCTGAAGATAATCACTGTACTAACGAACCTGCACATGTTGAGGGGCAGCAATAGCAAGGGTTAACTGATGGTACTAACACTGAAGAATCATCTCAAGATTCTTCTCAATCTAATCTCTCAGAATCTAATGCTGATTCAACATCAGATGAACATGAGTCAAGTCCCAATATTTCATTAGGAGATAACGCAACAGATTCAGAGGGAGCCTCAAATGCATTTGATGAGGCATACAATTCAGGGGGAGAATCTAGCTCCAGAAGGACACCTCTCAGTGCCAGAAAATAGACTAAAGATCATAATACTGATCTGATCATTGAAAATCCTGATGATGGTGTAAAGACAAGAAGTGCAACTCCAAATGAATGTTTATATTATAATCTACTCTCAAAAGAAGAGACAAAGAAAGTAGAAGATTCACTTAAGGATGCAGATTGGGTCATGGCTATGCAAGAAGGATTGAATGAGTTTGAAAGAAATGAAGTATAGAAGCTAGTGCCTAGACCTAAGAACAGGTCAATTGTAGGCACAAAGTGGGTCTTTAGAAACAAGACTGATTCTGATGGAACAATCATCAGAAACAAGGCAAGGTTGGTGGCTAAAGGATATTTCCAACAGGAAGGTATTGACTATGATGAGACATTTTCTCCTGTTGCTAGACTAGAAGCAATCAGAATCTTCTTGGCATATGCTGCTCACAAGAAGTTTAAAGTCTTTCAGATGGATGTCAAGAGTGCATTTCTCAATGGAGAACTTGAAGAGGAAGTCTATGTTGAACAACCACCAGGATTTGTAGATCCTAAACATCCTGACTATGTTTACAGACTTGATAAAGCACTCTATGGACTGAAGCAAGCACCTAGAGCATGGTATGAAACTCTTGCTCAGTTTCTAATTGAAAGTTGATTCAAAAGAGGTAAAATAGATAAAACGTTATTTTATCTGAATAAAGGTAAAGATTTGCTTTTAGTCCAAATTTATGTGGATGATATCATTTGGATCAACTAATCAAACATTGTGTGATAAGTTTTCAAAGTTGATGCAATCAAGATATCAAATGAGTATGATGGGAGAGATGAGCTATTTCCTAGGCTTGCAAATTAAACAGACTGATAATGGCATCTATATTAATCAGTCCAAGTACACGATAAATCTACTGAAGAGGTTTAATATGCAAGAAAGTGCAACTGCAAATAATCCTATGGAAACTGCTACAAAACTTGATCCTCATGAAGGTACAACAGTTGATGTCACAAGCTACAGAGGTATGATTGGTTCTCTTTTATGCCTAACTACTAGCAGGAAAGACATTATGTTTGCCACTTGTTTGTGTGCAAGATTTCAGGCAAATCCCACATCTAATTGCAGTAAAGAGAATTTTCAGATACCTCAAGTGTATTATTTCACTTGGACTTTGATATGCAAGGGAAGCTGATTTTGCACTATGTGGTTATTCAGATGCTGATTTTGCTGGATGCAAAATATACAGGAAGAGTACATCAGGAAGCTGTCAGTTTTTAGGAGGCAGATTAATCTCATGGTTCAGCAAGAAGTAGAAATCTATTTCCACTTCAACTGCTGAGGCTGAATATATTGCAGCTGGGAGTTGCTGTGCTCAGTTGTTATGAATGAAAAATCAGCTCATGGACTATGGATTATCATTTTCAAAAATCCCTATTTATTGTGATAATCAAAGTGGTATTGTTATGACAAGAAATCCGGTGCAACACTCTCTTACAAAACACATCAGTATCAGATATCACTTTATAAGAGAGCATGTCATGGAAGGAACCATAGAGCTTCATTTTGTTCCTACTGAACAGCAGATGGCTGATATCTTCACAAAGCCATTACCTGAAGCAACATTAACAAAGCTTGTGAATGAACTTGGTATGGTTATTTGGGACAAGTAAATTTATTTCAATTTATATTTGATCAAATCCTGATGTATACTGTTCAAATCATGATATATCCTAAATGCTGTGTTTTTAGATATTAAGCCAGAAATATTTGATGTATTTCATTTTTATATGCATGATAAATTAAGTGAATTTCTTTGCTAAACGTGCATGTATGAATAAATATATCATTGTCATCATTACACATCAGTCTAGGGAGGCGCACCTTCAAAAGACATATTTTGGTTAATTCATTAAGTTAACTCTTCACTTAATAATTAGTCAATCTTTTAGTCTCTTGATATTCCTTCTATATCTCTCTCGGTTATTTAAATGACCTCTCATCCTTCAGTCATTTTACCTCTTCTCATACTCAAGCACATCTCTTCACTTTCACTTCTCACACACAATGGCGAATTCCAGCTGGTTCTACTGCTACGGCACGAATAGTGTGACAATTTTTTGAAATGGAATCCAAACTCAATATCCAATCAACACCATTCCACACAAAATCTAGATTCAACTTCCAGACGTCATCAAAAATGATCTTCTATTTTTCTAAAGAGAACTTCATCTCCACAATCTTAAACAGCAGGAGAAAATTATTCATCTTGTTGTTCTCTTTGTTAAAAGTAGGAAGAAGCATTAAACATCCTCCATCCGTTTCTCTTCACCATCAGCTTTGTCAGGCTTCTTAGACCAAGGTTGTTGATGTTCACCATCTTAGACTAGGACTATCTTGTAATCTTTTGCATGTAATCTATAAATTTCATGAAATGTACTCTTCTGAAATATTAATGAAATTTCTTTTGATTGCAAGATTTAGTCTATGCTTATCTCGTAGTGTATGCATGTGAATGTTCTTATTGAAGCCTGTTAATCTTTACATCATCTATTTAAATTGTATATCTTGATGATTTTTTTGATTAAAATTGTGGTTTGCTAATAATTTATGTTATTTTGATAATCAACTGTTGAATTCGAATCGACATATCCTGAGATTATCAAATCCTGACAGAAGAAAGGTCTCAAATACTGACGACAGGCCAGCATGTTCTAATTCAGAATATTAGTGTTAATTAATCCCTGAGTAAGTTTTATTTCTGCAATTAAGTGTCTCACTTAATTAATGATTAATGGTGGATTATCTAATAAACAAATTTCTACAGTTGTGTTTTGACATATCTGTGTGTATTTTGTCTTTTCTTCCGCAATTTACTCCACCATCGAATTCTATTACTTAGTAATTGTTCCTTGTTCGAAGTCAAATTCACTAAGTTACCTTCTTCATACGAGTGTGTTATACCTATTTCTGAATAGTAAAGCTATAAAACCAGAAGAAATCCAGTGACACAATGCATCATACACATAGTTTCACTGTGAACATCTCATGTTTACTCTCTCTCACAAGCTATTCAAATCATGACAACGTCTGAAGTTTCACCACTCTTCAGCCAAACCACAATCATTCATGGAAATATATTTGGCACTAACAATTACTTAGCTCTGCTTACACATCAGCAGCTACCATCATCTTTTCATGATATTCAGGATTTTCTACTTCAATATCCAATTGGGTATGCGCTTACGCATCATATTAAGGTGCCATACAGGGTTGTCATGCAGGTCTGGAATACAGTTGTGGTAAGTTCAACAAATATTGGCTTTTCTTTTGAATATAAGGGCCAAAAATATGAAGTTGATGCTGATATTCTGCTTCAAGCCTTGAGATTTCCTGCCCTTGATGGTGCTCCTGATACTCATACCACTGAGCAGTTGTTTGATATGCTAAGGACTTTAGGCTATCAAGGAGAAATCACAACCATTAGAAAACTGGCCAGGACTAAACTGAAAAGAGAGTGGAACTTTTGCTTTGACTACATCAGTAGGTGTTTATCTTCCATCCACTTCTCCGAGAATTGGGTACTCTCTTCTTTACTCTAGTAATTTTGATTATGGTAATACTTTATTATAGTTTATAATTTCTAGGAGAGCAGATGCTTCAGGAGTAATAGGGTATACTTGATTTTTACAACTGATTTTCAATTTTCTATGCCCTAATGCTATTTTTGATGATGATGAATTACTCCCTGTTTTTCAAATTTCTGAAAAAGCAATCACTGATGACATTAAAAGGGATGAAAATAATAAATTTTTAGGACCACCCTTTCTTCCTAGAGAGTCAGGCAATTTCTATTAAGAAATAGACCTACTCGTATACAAGTGTCTGTAACACCTGTTGCTGGCACCTATGTCACAATTCCTGATGCTGAGAATCAAGAAACCACCCATCTTGTTTCTAACCCAAGCATTTCTTCTTCCAAAAAGCAAACACACCAAGCCTCTAAATTAGCATTCTCTGCTGTCTCTCAAAAGACATCAGTTGTAATAAAGAAAAGGTTGTTTAAGAAATCTGTCATATCTGGAAAGAAAGCTAAACAAGCCTCATTGAGTGAGAGTGAGAAGAAAGAAGACTGCTTTCTAATCAGGGAAAGAAGACTGATCATACAAAATGTTTCTGACTCAGATGATCAGATGCCAATGGGGTCCTTATCAAAAATCAAGAAGTCCATTGATCAACATCTTGATGACTTGATTGACACTACTGGAACCAATGAGCCAACTACTGATGCTAGTACTCAGCTTTACAAGCTTCTAGTATTTGAAGCAACTGTTGAACACAAGAAAAATTCAAAGAGTCAGTTGAAAAGAAAAAGTGAAGACGCAGTTGGATATATCAGAAAGAAGAAGAAGACTCAGCCTCTTTCCAAGGATGTCAGTACACAAGAACCTAAGTCTCAAAATGATTTCGCAACTGCAACACATCCAGTCACACAAGAACCATCTTCTCAAAGGGAAGATGCAGACAATGAGAATTATTGTTAATATTGCTCAAAAAGATCTTCTTACTGACTTTGTTCAACTACTACAGGAAAAGCAAACTCATCAGGAGATACTGTCAAAGGTGGATGCAATCATTAACGATCCTATTTTTTAGAAGAGCACAGAAGAACCTTCACCAAGCATTGCTGAAGCAGCTCACATGTCTCAGACTCCACAAGAACCATCAGTTCAAAGTACTGATGCTGGTCTTTCACCTTCTCCTGACAGATCAAATCCTGACATTACAACAGCTCCTACTGAGAATCATCCTTCAACTACACTAGCTACTTTTGATGATCCCCTACTAATTGCTAGTTTGCAGAAGCATCCTGATGTGTTGTTTATTCCTCCACTATCCTCACTTCCACTTGAGGACTCACCTTCAGGTATTGCTAACTTTCTCATATATATTCTCATGTTTGTATGATTATAAATAGTCTCTTCTTTGAGGTTACCTCTATTTATATGACAAGCATACAACTCTTCTCATCCATCTCTTATTTCTTTGCTAAATGTGTGATTGAGCCTTTCTGTGAGAATGTGTGAAAATATCATATTAAAAAAAAAAATTGAGTGGCAGTTTCCTGTACTGGCAAAAGGAGAGGTAGCTTTGAGAAAAGAATCTTATAAGTTTTTCTTTACTTATAAAGTTTCTTCTGTGAGAACAATATTATTATTAAAATTAACATATTGTGTGAGAAGTGATGAGATCACTTGAAAAGAATAGAGAGATTTAGGTGTTACCATATTTCTGTTTCAGGATCTCATCAGCCACAGGCATCTCTTACAAAGAATCTGGATAAAGGCAAGGCAATTATGCCTGATTCTGTAAATTCTTCTGATGGGCTGTGTGGCGCCCTCCAAACCCGGGTCAGAAGTTTGGGGTCCACACACACACCTTATTTATAATCTGCTTATAACAATAATAAAGATAATAATAATATGCAGTGACCCTACTTAACAACTACCACGGACCACAACAGGTTAAAGTATGCACACAAGCGAAACACATCTACTTATATTACAAACCGTTCAAATCCCAACTATTCAAATTCAGAAATGAGTATTAAACATTATTACAATCTTTTACAAACTTAAATTATCCCAAAAGAAGCCTACTAGCTCAACTTGATCAACCTGTAACCCTAGCTCTCGCGCTGGACTGGGGATCCTCGCTACCAACCGGTTCATTTTTAACTGGAAAAGAACATAAACAACATCGCACAAATGAGCTAACTAGCTCAGCAAGTCACAATGACAAAACTGAGAATAATGATCATCAGGTGAATATGGTTATGATATCAGGTGAACAATGGATTATGATTTATAATTGGATATTATATTTTCATTTTAAAAACCAAGGTTACGCTGCTGATCAGTCACGCACTAACCCCGAGCAAAGCACACAGCACTGCTCTAACTACTGGATCCAAGGCACACATTGGCTTAACTTTACCATTATATGGTCTGACCACGAATCTGGTCCACAATTTTATAAAAACAATCCAATTCTAACATAATAACAGAATAACAATATAAAGCAATGAACAATAACATTAACGACATTGAACATTCAGTAATGAAAGGGTTCAAACTTCATAAGGATTAATATGGCATTTTCAAAGCTTGGATGCTAGGTAATGAAAGAATTGGATAACAAAGGAATCAACGTTTCAGGGTTTCAAGGATTTGATCTTTCAAAGCATAAGATACAATGGTTTGAGTATGCAGGTAATTTGATTCAGTGTTTGGTATTTAGTTTGTATGTATTTGTGGAGTAGTATCGCATATTTGTGGTTCGTATTTGGGTATACAACAAGCAATGGTCTAGAAAGAATCAGGTTTACGGCTCAAGATCAATAACTGGAATCATGGTTAGGGTACAGTGCTTCAAAGCACTTGCAATATAAAACAGGATTATAAATCACTATAATATCTCGAGAAAGTTCAGAACACTTGCCTGGTATTAGCTTACTACACTGTACTCGCTTCCAATCACAACCGTTTTACTCCTCAACTACCTGTTTCCCTTTCCTACGTCTTGCCTATTCTGCTCACATATCATAAACATCTATCAATATTCAACTCATACTATTCTATTCAACACATACTTCTATCTACCCTTAGTTTCACCCAAATCCGAGTAACGTATTGAAAGTTACGCAATAAACAAGTAAACATCGAATACACAGACTGATAGTCAACCAACAAGTCACATATAACACATAACACATCACACGATCAATGATATATCATTTATAAAGAAGTCTCAGGTCATAAACAAGCTTTCGGGTAATTAAAATGATTTTTAAAATATTTTTCAGAATTAAAACGGGTCGTTGGATCAATTTTGGAGAAACAAACAGGGTTCGGTTGGCCAATTCTGGCTTCGAAACAATTTTGTAATAATTATCGAGCCTTGAAAACAATTTTAAGTAATATTTTAAAGGTCGAAACTATTTTTCGAAATTTTTAAATTATTTTTAAATAATTAAATCTAATTAATTAATTAATTAAAATAAATTAATAATTAATTAAGTCAATTAATCAATTAATTTCCGAATTAATTGACCAATTAATCAATTAAAAATTAACTGAAATTAATTAACTAATTAATTCAGATTTATTTTTGAATTAAAAATAATTTTTGGAATTAAAATAATAATTTTTAGAATTTTCAGAAATTAAAAACGATTTTTTATAATAAAAATAAATAGGAAATATGATTTTTTGAATATTTTTAAAACAGGAATCCTAAATTTGCAAACTCTGGAAACTTCAGGGACCAAAAACTGCATCGTCCCCAAAAGTCCAGGTACCAAATTGTAATTTTACAGGGGGTCGCCGGAAAATGCCCTGTCTCGCCGGAGAAGACGATCCAGGGATGCTCAGGCCACCACCACCTCCAGATCACATCTACACATCACCAGGAACATAACCATGCCAACAAATCGACCTAACAGTCCCTGAGTTGGCCGGAATTTGGCCGAGAAGTTCGCCTGTTTCCGGCGAACTCGACGTAAACTTCAAATGACAACTCTATTCTCTATAGACCTCGTTGATTCGTGAAACATGTACGACTAGATTGCAAATTTCACAGAGAACACAACCCACTATACCACAACATCTATCTATCCCAAAATAAGAAACCTCCAAATTTCAATTAAGAACATTCATAAGGGTTATAAACCCTAATTTCAAAGTTCGAAAATTAAACCCACTTTTGAGCATGTTATTGAACTCCAAATCAGACGTATGACATATGAAAATCATCAGGAAAACAAGCTCTACAACATGCAATCATCAAATCATACAAACAATCATCCGAACAAAAATTCATATTTTTAATAAAAATAATTCGAAAATAAATAAATTTTCAGAAAATAAAACTTGATTTCTGCAGTGATTTGGAACACAGAATCTGATAGAACACCTCAAGACCTTTGGATTGAGTACTCGAGCTTTGAAAACAGAGATCAATAACACATTCGTTTTGCTGTTTGATTCTTGGAAGATTATATATATATAAGGGTTTTCTCTGGAAAATTATATAATTAACTGTCTGCAAATGATTTTGATACGAAATAAAATACGGTAAAGGCTATTTATAATTACGGAAAATTAGTATCCCGTTGGATCATTCCGGATATAAAACGGTACGTTTATTTGTAAAAACTGATCCAAATGGTATCGGTTTTCGGGATAATTATCCAAATCAGTACAATTTGTACTGCGGTCTTGGTCTCAGCGCCTGGTTACACGTATTATGAGGTGATAATTGTGATAGTTTAATAAAAAGCTCTCGTTTATCGAAAATACGAGTTTTATTGATTTACCGAAACGAATATTGTATCGAAAATATTGCGCCGGGACCCACGCAGGACAAACCGTACGCCGGATCAAAAAAGTCGAAACATGGAATATGCTCGGAATATTACAATTTGGTTAGGAAGGAGTTCTCGGAAGAGTTTCGGGTTCCAAAAACGTAACAACGGATAACGTCGGTTGGTTCCCGTTTTTATAAGATAGATTTTAAATACCCAGAAAAAGATTTTATGAATTTCATAGATTCTTATAAATTCATAAATCAACATAAAAATAATTAGAAAGATATGACAATTATCTATATGTTATTTTGGACATATAAAAATTAAAATATTCAATTAATAATATTTTTAAACATCCAAACACATTTAACATTTAACAAATAATTCACAGAATAGATACTGAACACATATAATAATTATTTATTAGCAAAAATAATTACACGATATATCCCGAATATTACATCCTTCCCCCCTTAAAAGGATTCTGTCCTCAGAAACTCCTAAGAAAACAAACGAGGGTACTTTTCTCTCATATCACTTTCTAACTCCCAGGTTGACTCTTCAACCTTTGGATTTCTCCATAATACTCTTACTAGCTTTACTACTTTATTTCTCAATACCTTCTCTCTTTCCTCTAGAATCTCTATCGGACTCTCTACATATGACAAATCTGCCTGAAGCTCTATTGGCTCATATTATATTACATTCCTGGAGTCTGGATTATACTTCTTAAGCATAGATACGTGAAAAACATTGTGAATGTGCTCCATGTACGGAGGTAACGCCAACTCGTAAGCTACTTTGCCAACGCGCTTTAGAATCTCAAAAGGTCTGACATATCTTGGGCCCAGCTTTCCTTTCTTTCCAAACCTCGTTAGTCCCTTCCACGGTGACACTTTCAGTAATACCAAGCTTCCTTCTTCAAATTCTATGTCTTTCCTTGACTGGTCTGCGTATTTCCTTTGACGGTCTTGTGCTGCTATCAATCTTTTCTAGATTACTTCAACAACTTCCTTTGTCTATTGTACCAATTCAGGTCCAAGTATTTTACGTTCTCCTACCTCGTCCCAATATACTGGAGATCTACATTTGCGTCCATAAAGGGCTTCATAGGGTGGCATCCCAATACTGGCGTGATAACTGTTGTTATAAGCAAACTCTACCAGAGGCAAATGCTCGTCCCAACTTCCGTTGAAATCAATAGCACAAACACGTAACATATCCTCAATTGTCTGGATCGTTCTTTCACTTTGGTCGTCCGTCTGGGGGTGATAAGCCGTACTCATATTCAATCTTGTTCCCAAAAATTCTTGAAAACTCTTCCAAAATATTGAATTAAATCTTGGATCTCGATCAGACACAATAGACACTTGAACTCCATGACGAACTACGATTTTCTTTAGGTACATATGGACTAACTTATCGAGCGAGAATCTTTCATTTATAGGCAGAAAATGAGCTGACTTGGTAAGTCTGTCCACTATAACCCAAATGGCATCATGATTAGCCCTTGTCCTTGGTAATCCAACTATGAAATCCATGGCAATATGTTCCCACTTCCACTCTGGAATCTCCAATGGCTGTAGCAATCCACTTGGTCTCTGATGCTCTGCTTTAACTCTCTGACATGTATAACATATGCTAACCCATTCCGTAATTTCCCTCTTCATATCTGGCCACCAATAATTCTCCTTTAAATCTCTGTACATTTTGGTACTCCCTGGATGGATTGAATACCTTGAATTATGTGCTTCCTGTAAAATTTCATTCTTCAGTTCCATCAGCGGTGGAATCCAAATTCTTGAAGAAAACCTAAGAATACCTTGATCGTCCTTTTTCGTGCATAATTCTTCACCTACCAAACGATTTATATCTTGATCCATTACCTTTTCCTGACACTTCTTTATTTTCTCTAACAACTCCGGCTGGAAAGTCATACTGTACATTTTTGCTTCATCAGGCTTGCAAACCCTAATCTCTAATTCCAGTTTCTGAAATTCTCTATATATCTCTTCGGGTACTGATAGCACATTTAACTTTTCCTTCCGACTTAACGCGTCTGCTATAATGTTCGCTTTACCGGGATGATAATTAATCGAGCAATCATAATCTTTGATCAATTCTAACCATCTCCTTTGCCTCATATTAAGTTCCTTCTGGGTGAATATGTACTTCAAACTTTTGTGATCCGTATAAATCTCACACTTCTCTCCATAAAGATAATGTCTCCAAATCTTTAAAGCGAAAACTATGGCTGCTAGCTCCAAATCATGAGTAGGATACTTCTGTTCGTGTGGTTTCAATTGCCTTGACGCATACGCAATCACCTTATCGTGCTGCATTAGAACACATCTTAGTCCTTTGTGAGAAGCAGCGCTATAAATTACGAAATTCCCTTGATCGTCTGGAAGTGACAAAACAGGTGCCGTGATTAACCTTCGATTCAATTCCTGAAAACTTTCTTCGCATTTGTCGTTCCATATAAACTTTTCATTTTTCCGTGTAAGCTTTGTCATTGGTGTTGCAATCCTTGAAAAATTTTGAACGAATCGACGATAATATCCCGCTAATCCCAAGAAACTTCTTACCTCGGTGGGTGTTCTCGGTCTTTCCCAATTTATAATTGCCTCGATCTTTGCTGGGTCCACTTTGATCCATTCGTTACTGACTATGTGTCCTAAGAACTGAACCTCCTATAACCAAAACTCACACTTTGAGAATTTAGCATATAACTTCTTTTTCCTTAAAATCTCCAAAGTTGTTCTCAAATGTTCCGCATGATCCTTTTCCGTTTTTGAATAAATTAAAATATTGTCCATAAACATAATAACGAACTTGTCCAATATTCCTTGAAGATTCTATTCATCAGGTCCATAAACGCTGTCGGGGCATTGGTCAATCCAAAAGACATCACTAAAAATTCGTAATGTCCATACCTTGTTCTGAAAGCTGTCTTTGGTATATCTTCTGGCTTGATCTTCAGTTGATAATATCCCGATCTTAAATCAATTTTGGAGAAAAACTTGGCTCCCTTCAATTGGTCAAACAGATCGTCAATTCGGGGTAACGGATACTTGTTCTTGATTGTAAGCTTGTTGAGCTCCCTATAGTCGATGCACAGTCTCATGCTTCCATCTTTCTTCTTAACAAATAATACCGGGGCTCCCCACGGGGATACACTGGGTCTGATTACTCCTTTCTCTAACAGCTCTTACAATTGCTTCACTAGTTCTTTCATCTCAACGGGCATCATTCTATATGGGGCCTTGGATACCGGTTCCATTCCAGGTGCTAAGTCGATTGGAAACTCAATTTCTCTATCTGGAGGAAGTCCTGGTAACTCATCGGGAAACACGTCTGGAAATTCATTCACTACTGAAATATCTTCAAGTTTCGCTGGCTCCTGACTCCTATCAATCAAATATGCCATGAAATGCTCGCATCCTTGTCGTAGTAACTTCTTAGCTTGAATCATCTTTAAGAACTTCTTTACTTGTTTCTGGCCCTTGAACGTTACTATTCTTTCATCTGGCATCTTCACCATTACCTTCTTATTTCGACAATCTATCTGGGCATCGTGCTTAGATAACCAATCCATTCCTAATATAACGTCAAATTCTCCTAACTTAAATGGTATCAAATCTACATAAAACTTACTACCAGAAATCTCAATCTCACAATTCCCACAAACTTGGTTAACAGATACACGTTCTTGATTTGCTAATTCCACAGTCATTATTTCATTTAAATACTCAACTGGACAATTTAACTTACTAACAAAATCTTGTGAAACAAACGATCGAGTTGCTCCTGAATCTATTAGCACTTTGGCACATAAAGAATTCACATTAAGCGTACCTGCCACGACATCAGTATCCTGGATAGCATCCTTCATAGATATGTCGAACACTCTAGCCCTTGGAGTCTCACTCACTGCTGGGGTAGATCCCATAATCCTCAATACATTACTGACTGGGGCTGGTGTCTTGCAAATCCCTGGCTATATGTCCTGGATTTCCACATTTAAAGCACGTAAATCCAATGGCTGGAACCTTCAATGCTGGATTCCGAATAGGTTCATCCTTACTTGCTGGCTCTTTTGCTGGCTGATTTCGGCACTCCCTCGAATAGTGCCCTTTCTGATTACACTTGAAACATACCACATTTAACTTGTTACAAACTCCTCCACGTTTCTTTCCGCATACTTGACAATCTGGAAAAGTTAACCTCAACTGATTCGGCTGATTCGCATTAATTGGACGGTTGCCCTGGCCTTCTTCGCCCGCATTTTGTCTCTTGAAGTTAAAATTTCTCCCTAGCTGAAACTTGCCCTTCTTAAAATTTGAAAATTTCCCTGGTTGAGACTGGCCTTCATTCCCTTCAAGTTTCCTTTTCTTGCTTTCCTTCTCCTTCTGTGACATCTCACTCTCTGTCTCTGCAATCATAGCCTTCTGTACCACTCCTGCATAGGTATCCAATTCAAAAATGGCTACCTTCCCTCTGATCCATGGTTTCAAACCTTGCTGAAATCTCTTAGCCTTCTTCCTGTCAGTATCCACGTACGACGGTACATACCTTGACAATTCTTCAAACTTACTTTCATAATCTGCCACGGACATATTCCCTTGCTTTAATTCTAAAAACTTCAACTCCATCTGATCTTGAATAAACTGAGGAAAATACTTTTCAAAAAATAATTCCTTAAACCTTTCCCAAGTAATAACATCCGTACCTTCCAATGTCTTCATCATCTCCCACCAATAGGTGGCCTCATTCTTCAGATAGTAACTTGCAAACTCAACCTTCTGCTCCTCTTTCACTTTTACTAAGGCAAATGCCTTCTCCATTTCCTTTAACCAAACATTTGCTTCAATCGGCTCTAAGGAACCCTTGAATTATGGTGGGTTTACTGCCTGAAAAGTTTTGAAAGTTACCTGGGGATTGGTCTGCCTTTGTTGTTGTTGTGCCAGGTGAACTGTTTGTTGGGCCAAGATTTGAAGAATCTGGGCTATTGCTGGGTCTATGGGTCCTGGGTTTGCATTCTGGTTTGTATCATCTTGGTTGTTATTATTGTTGTTGTTGGTTTCTTCATTCTGGGTGTTGGTGCAGGTATTTCTTCTGGGAGGCATTTTTCTGTAAAGAATCAAACAACTTATTTAGCTTTTAAATCAAATTCTTTGCAGAAAAGAAAATTTTTGTAATACAGGAATATCTCTTTTTGAAAACAGTTGTAGCAATTAAACTAAGTAAATTGCATGCTTCTTTACAGAATATAAACAGTTATGAAAAAAATAGGGTACATGGTATCACAAGGGTATAACTGGTGCAATAAATAAGGTAAAGTAAAACAGGTGCAATAAATTAAATGACAGTGCTGGAAAGGAAAAGGTACTGATATATATAGATCAAAAGTTTTAGGTAGTACAAGCATAAAGACGTTTCGGAAGTAAAAGCAAAAAGGGTACAACAACCTACTCCCTAGTCAGCATAGCTAGTCTATAAATACAACTCAAAAGTCTACTGATACACACTACACACTACTGTACATACTACACTACCATACAATACTGCTCAGCCTCTCCATCTTTGGATCTCTGACTCATGGCAAGTCTGGACCTCCAATCTCCTCAAGCTCCTCTAGAACCCACTTAGCCCATTCCACTAAGAAATCAGGGGTGATGTCCTCATGTGTAGCCTCAGCAATCCTCACAGCAGCTGCTCTACGAAATACCTGGAGCCTCTCTCTAAGTCGCCTCTCACCACTCCCAACCTCTCTGGTACGCATGATATGTAGTAACTCCTGAATCTGACCCTGTAGGAATCGCTGCTCCATAAGGCAAGCCTCAAACTAATGATATGGGATAGGATAAGAAGATAACTGGAAAGGTACTCCTGTAACTGAATGACCAGTAAAGCCTGAATCAGCAGGTGGGGGTCCTTTGATAGGTGGCCTCATGCTTGGAGGTGGAATAGTCTGCAGTGGTACGGGATGCAACATAGGTGGAGGTAGAATAGCCAATTCTTGTGGAATAACAGGACGTGGATCTAATGATGGCGCTCCAACGGAAGGCTCTGAGTGATCAGCTGATACGGGGATAAAAGAGTCGGCCATCGCTGCTATCTGAAATCATATCGCAATATAAGAATCTCGAACCATGACGCGAATTATACTAGTACCTGTTATACGAAGCACTCAACCTCTCGACGTTCTATCTTTCTATTCCTTACTTCTAATCCTAACCATCTACCGATTCCCGTTATCCTAGGCTTGTGTCAGTGACTTATAACCTGTAACTCTGATACCAAACCTGTGGCGCCCTACAAACCCGGGTCAGAAGTTTGGGGTCCACACACAAACCTTATTTATAACCTGCTTATAACAATAATAAAGATAAAAATAATATGCAGTGACCCTCCTTAACAACTATCACGGTCCGCAACAGGTTAAAGTATGCACACAAGCCAAACACATCTACTTATATTACAAACCGTTCAAATCCCAACTATTCAAATTCAGAACTGAGTATTAAACATTATTACAATCTTTTACAAACTTAAATTATCCCAAAAGAAGCCTCCTAGCTCAAATTGATCAACCTGTACCCCTAGCTCTCGCGCTGGACTGGGGATTCTCGCTACCAACTGGTTCCTTTTTAACTGGAAAAGAATATAAACAACATCGCACAAATGAGCTAACTAGCTCAGCAAGTCACAATGACAAAACTGAGAATAATGATCATCAGGTGAATATGGTTATGATATCAGGTGAACAATGGATTATGATTTAGAATTGGATATTATATTTTCATTTTAAAAACCAAGGTTAGGCTGCTGATCAGTCACGCACTAACCCCGAGCAAAGCACACAGCACTGCTCTAACTACTAGATCCAAGGCACACATTGGCCTAACTTGACCATTATATGGTCTAACCACGAATCTGGTCCACAATTTTATAAAAACAATCCAATTCTAACATAATAACAGAATAACAATGTAAAGCAATGAACAATAACATTAACGACATTGAACGTTCAGTAATGAAAGGGTTCAAACTTTTTAAGGATTAATATGGCATTTTCAAAGCTTGGATGCTAGGTAATGAAAGAATTGGATAACAAAGGAATCAACGTTTCAGGGTTTCAAGGATTTGGTCTTTCAAAGTATAAGATACAATGGTTTGAGTATGCAGGTAATTCGATTCAGTGTCTGGTATTTAGTTTGTATGTATTTGTGGAGTAGTATCGCATATTTGTGGTTCGTATTTGGGTATACAATAAGCAATGGTCTAGAAAGAATCAGGTTTACGGCTCAAGATCAATAATTGGAATCATGGTTAGGGTACAGTGCTTCAAAGTACTTGCAATATAAAATAGGATTATCAATCACTATAATATCTAGAGAAAGTTCAGAACACTTGCCTGGTATTAGCTTACTACACTGCACTCGCTTCCAATCACAACCGTTTTACTCCTCAACTACTTGTTTCCCTTTCCTACGTCTTGCCTCTTCTGCTCACATATCATAAGCATCTATCAATATTCAACTCATACGATTCTATCCAACACATACTTCTATCTACCCTTCGTTTCACCCAGATCCGATTAACGGATTGAAAGTTACGCAATAAACAAGTAAACATCGAATACACAGACTGATAGTCAACCAACAAGTCACATATAACACACAACACATCACACGATCACTGATATATCATTTATAAAGAAGTCTCGGGTCATAAACAAGCTTTCGGGTACTTAAAATGATTTTTAAATTTCAGAATTAAAACGGGTCGTTGGATCAATTTTGGAGAAACAAGTAGGGTTCGGTTGGCCAATTCTGGCTTCGAAACAATTTTGTAATAATTATCGAGCCTTGAAAATAATTTTAAATAATATTTTAAAGCTCGAAACTATTTTTTGAAATATTTAAATCATTTTTAAATAATTAAATCTAATTAAATAATTAATTAAAATCAATTAATAATTAATTAAGTCAATTAATCAATTAATTTCCAAATTAATTGACCTATTAATCAATTAAAAATTAACTAAAATTAATTAACTAATTAATTCAGATTTATTTTTGAATCAAACATAATTTTTGGAATTAAAATAATAATTTTTAGAATTTTCAGAAATTAAAAACGATTTTTTATAATAAAAATAAATAGGAAATATGATTTTTTGAATATATTTAAAACAGGAATCCTAAATTTGCAAACTCTGGAAACTTCAGGGACTAAACTGCATCGTCCCCAAAAGTCCAGGTACCAAACTGTAATTTTAAAAGGGGTCGCCGGAAAATGCCCTGTCTCGCCGGAGAAGACGATCCAGGGATGCTCAGGCCACCACCACCTCCAGATCACATCTACACATCACCAGGAACATAATCATGCCATCAAATCGACCTAACAGTCCCTGAGTTGGCCGGAATTTGACCGAGAAGTTCGCCTGTTTCCGGCGAACTCGACGTAAACTTCAAATGACAACTCCCTTCTCTACAGACCTCGTTGATTTGTGAAACTTGTACGACTAGATTGCAAATTTCACAGAGAACACAACCCACTATACCACAACATCTATCTATCCCGAAATAAGAAACCCCCAAATTTCAATTAAGAACATTCATACGGGTTATAAACCCTAATTTCAAAATTCGAAAATTAAACCCACTTTTGAGCATGTTATTGAACTCCAAATCAGATGTATGACATATGAAAATCATCAGGAAAACAAGCTCTACAACATGCAATCATCAAATCATACAAACAATCATCCGAACAAAAATTCATATTTTTAATAAAAATAATTCAAAAATGAATAAATTTTCAGAAAATAAACCTTGATTTCTGCAGTGATTTGGAACACAGAATCTGATAGAACACCTCAAGAACTTTGGATTGAGTACTCGAGCTTTGAAAACAGAGATCAATAACACCTTCGTTTTGCTGTTTGATTCTTGGAAGATTATATGAATATAAGGTTTTTCTCTGGAAAATTATATAATTAACTGTCTGCAAATGATTTTGATACGAAATAAAATACGGTAAGGCTATTTATAATTACGGAAAATTAGTATCTCGTTGGATCATTCCGGATATAAAACGGTACGTTTATTTGTAAAAACTGATCTAAACGGTATCGGTTTTCGGGATAATTATCCAAATTAGTACAATTTGTACTACGGTCTTGGTCTCAGCGCCTGGTTACACGTATTACGAGGTGATAATTGTAATAGTTTAATAAAAAGCTCCCGTTCATCGAAAATACGAGTTTTATTGATTTACCGAAATGAATATTGTATCGAAAATGTTGCGCCGGGACCCGCGCAGGACAAACCGTACGCCGGCTCGAAAAAGTCGAAACATGGAATATGCTCGGAATATTACAATTAGGTTAGGAAGGAGTTCTCGGAAGAGTTTCGGGTTCCAAAAATGTAACAACGGATAACGTCGGTTGGTTCCCGTTTTTATAAAATAGATTTTAAATACCCGGAAAAAGATTTTATGAATTTCTTATGATTCTTATAAATTCATAAATCAACATAAAAATAATTAGGAAGATATGACAATTATCTATATTTTATTTTGGACATATAAAAATTGAAATATTCAATTAATAATATTTTTAAACATCCAAACACATTTAACACTTAACAAATAATTCACAAAATAGATACTGAACACATATAATAATTATTTATTAGCAAAAATTATTACACGATATATCCCGAATATTACAGGCTGTCTGATTCAGATAATGACAGTGATGAGAATAATTCTGACACAGCTCAGCTTAAGTCTGCAATTGATGCATCTAAGAAGTCCAATATTGGTTCTTCTTCGCACTTCAATGAAAATCCTTCTTATTACAATGCTGATGCTGAGCATTTTAGATAGACAGAATGGGATTATAAATGGAGACTTGCAAATACTTATATCTCGTCTGTTGTTGGCCTGCAACATATTCATCGTGCCTATGATGAAATTCAAACTCCTGATCTGAAGTTGCATCTTAAGGCCTCCACTATTTCTGTTAAAGGAATTCACTCTGAACTTGATGAAATGAAGAAGTCTCATGCTGGTGTCAAGGAGAAAATTGATGGATTTTTTCTTCATACACCTACTTCGGCTGAATTCAAAAGTGTGAAAAACACTATCATAGTTGTTGTTGAATCTCAACACAACATGGCTTCTAGAATTTCCTCCTTAGAAGAAAAGGTCTCTTCTATAGGTGACAAAATGGATGCTCTGTTTTCTCTTCTTTCAAATACTGATGCCAAAAAGGGGGAGAAGATAGTTGCTACGAAATATACACCAGATTCTATCCAGACAAAGGATAAAGATATTGATGATGATGGTGATAAGAATAATCCAGTTACAGATGTTCAAATTGCTTCTACTGCTCAACAAACTCAACATTCCAAGAAGACTCATTCTTTAGGACAAAGAAAGTCTACTGGTAATCACAAAGCCAAGCACAAGACTACTGCTAGTGCTCCTGAGGATGATGATGTTATAATCTCTAATTTAGCAGATGCTAAGGGATTATTCTTTCCTTACAGGCATAAGGAAACAGGTGAAGAGCTTGTCTTGTACTACAAAGACAAGAGGTTTGAGCAAAAGAAAGCTAGGAGTGCTCTTAGGTATATAACTAAAGAATTTCCTGATTTAACACCTGAAGAAGCGGTTATGCAACAAAAGGAGCTTTTGGCTCAAATTGAAGCTGAAGCTAACACTTCTAAGAGAAGAGGAAAAAGAGGTGGTAGATCTACAAGAGCAAGAGGAAGAGGAGGAAGAACTTCTAAATTAAGTCAAGTGACTGCATTTAACTCTACTTTTCTGAATTTTCTATCCAGAGAAGGGTATGTTCCTATACATGGACATGAAGGACGTGAAGAAGATGAAAAAGTTCAGAAGCCAGAAGAGTTGATTATACCAAGGAAGAAAAGATCAGCCACTGACGTTGATCAAGCTGATACAGCAAATCAGAATGTAACTCCTGATGTAGACACAAATCTTGAGGTAAAAGCAGATCCTGATGCTATGAACCTGATAACTGATTTTGACTATGATGAAAAGGTGATCGAAGCATTAAATGAGTCAACACTTACTCCAGTAGTCACTCCTCATATTTTAGAGGTTGATGAAGAAGAAAAGGTTGACAGAAGGAAAGTTGATCAAGCATGCAAAGAATATTTGCAGAGAGTTTTAAAAATCAAAGAGGGAGCTATGATATAAAGCAAAAGGGAAGACTCACGATTTGTCTACAAGTTATGCTCCTCTCAGTAAGAAGAATAGAAGATGGAAAGATATTTATACATTCGATTATCCTAAAGGGTTCAAGTATGTTGAATTTGTGTCAGCTGGGTTAAGAGATTCTATTTCATAAGAGGAAGATGTTGATAAGTCCATCAAGAAACCTTCTTGGGTGGAATACACTGAAAAACTGAAACTTGTCAAATCTCGAACCAGAGGGGGGATTGGTCATTCGGATATGGAGATTCTAAGATCTGATCTGCTGGATACAAATACTCTGACAGAGAATCTTGGTGAAAAAGTTTCTCCTTCACATCTTGAGAAAGTTGAAGCTTTGAAGATTGTTCATAGAAAGATAGATTATAATGATGTCAGAGAAGAGATTCTGTACTTTTTCAGGGATGGTAAAGTAAAGAGCTTTACATTGCAGCAACTCTTAATGAAGACTGTGAAAGAATTGGAATACATTCACTATCTTCTTAGAGTTGAGAACAGTGTCACCAGAAACTGGTCTTCTATGATACTTAAAGTCATCAGAAGAAGAGTCATGACAAAAGATGATAAATACAATGGTGATTATGTTCCTGAGTACAGAACTTATACTGGTCAAGAAATGAAGATGAAAAAGGGAGCTGCAGTGCTACAAGTTTTTCTCAACAGTCCTCAATTATCCTTCAGTCCTGATCATGAAGATGTCGGTTTGAGCTTCATGTTGATTGGTGATCTTGAGATAAGAAAAATCTCAATTTCTAAGTTGAGATCAGCCATCTATCAGCTTGGAGAAGACACTGAAGAAAAGAGAGAGTTGAAGAAAAAGTTTGTTAAAGTCCTACGAGATGAGGAAGAAAGATTAAAAAACTTTCTGGAAACAGCTGTCAGTTATCTGAAGATACTAAAGTAAGCTTACTCCTTGTACATTTTTTAGATTGGTTTTAGCATCATTGAGAATGGAATTTGTGCTTCATTACATTAAGCATTAATTGGGGGAGATTGTTACATATTGAATTCTCAATGATCAGAAGAAGCTCAGGATCTGGTTGTTTGGGTGTCATCAGTATCTGATGTATCGTTAGGATTTGACACATCATCAGCATTTGGATGTCATCAGTATTTGAAGCCAGTCTGCTTAAAGGATTTGTTATGTTCCTTGTAATGTGGAGCAGATATCTTTTACGTATGAGTTATAGGACTTTATCTATTCAGTTGAAGATATGTATCAGTTTCAGTTAGCTTTTGATAATGCATATCTTAGATTACTTTGTTATAGCTGTGTAGTATATAACCACAGTTTAGGTCATCACTTGGTGTATCGATCTCGAGTATCATTCGACCTAGCAGCTCTCAAGAATATCAGTATTTCTTGAGAGGATTTTGTAACAGTTTTTATCAAAAATATAAAAAGCTGTTATATTTTATTACTTGTTCGAAACATTTATACAATTGTATCCAACCCCCCTTAAACAATTTTATCTTCACTGGGCAAAAAGAATTTGTGATATTCCCGTAATGACGTAGGAGCACTGAATTTTTTAAACTGGAGAAAAACTTAGATTTCATTGCTAGTTGTGAATAAGGCTAGGCGTCAAATGGCTAGTAGCCGGCTCATATTTATATGAGTAGTCTAGGGTTGAATGAGATGAAGCGAAACACACTCTATCAGAAATTTTGAAAAAAAAAAGGAAAAAGAAGAAAAAAAGAAAAAGAAATAAAAAAATATGTATTTATGCATAATTGATCAAGAGTAGGCTCTTTAATACTCGAGTTATAAGTTCTAGGGGACTTTGTGCCTAGTGACCTAAGGCTTTTATAGTCTGGGATTCGCTAACCTAACGCTCGCTACATGGGTATTATTGCATAAGTCTTTTGTGGACCTCATTCATTGCACGGTCAAATAAGCATCTTTGTTATATGTTCAATAATATCATGAATTCTTGTATAACTCTAGTAGGAAGGAGGTGTTGAGAGTCATTATGCATTTAACATCTATTCTGTTTATAAACTTGTGATTGTCTTGATGATAGATAGTTATGGTTATTGATTTAGATTCGAGAGCAAATCTGTTAAGCATCCACACACGCACATTTCTGGTTTGTGAGTTGGTTTGTAGGGTTTATTCGAACTCTGTTTAGAGTCGTTGCATTTTTAGAGGCAGTCGCTTGTTGGTTGGTTATGGTTATTCTGAGGGGATCGATTGTATTATCATTTAGTTGCATTCATGCATTAGGTTTGTTTTATAGATTTGAGTCTGTTTATGCTTGAGGACAAGCATCGATTCAAGTTTGGGGGTGTGATTAGTGGATTTTATATCTACTTGAAACGCTTCATTACAAGCTTAAGTTGGTGTTTTGGACTCAAGTTGTTGGTATTTTTTATATATTTTTGTGTTATTGTATTACAGGCATTAGTTAAATGAAGAAAGGAGCTTATCAAGGAACTATGCTGAAAATAGCTAAGAATTAGAAACCTAGGCCATTCTCAAGTTATATAGAATCTCGTTAGCTTCGCGTGGGCAGTTGAATCCCCTAATTCTGACGAGCAGAACTCAAGATACGGCCAAAAGAATAAATGTCAGAAAATTTCCGGAAGGCCAACGCGGCCGCGCCAGAACCAGCGCGCCCGCACCCCAGAAATTACTATTTCGGCACGTCCACGCCCGAAAGTAGCGCGCCTACGCCCTGTTTCTGCACTAGAATCCTGATTTTAGTCGAAATTGAAGATTTTGAGAGTCCTGGTCATCCTGGAGCCTATATATATCAATAAAAAGACGTTTTTAACAACAAGGAGCGAGGGGAGAGCAATAAGAAGACCTAGAGACCACGAGACGGCTACGGATAAGAAGACTTTTGTTTTCTTTAGTATAGTTGATACTTGGATGCTTGTTTTTGATTTGTCTTTGAACCCTAGTACTCTTATCATGTTTTATATCATGTTTTCATTGGAACCCATGGTGACGATGAGTTTGGTTATGAACTAATCTTTGTCGTGGGGTTCCAATAGATTTACTTATTGATTTCTATAGTTAATTTGTTTCAATATCTTGGTGTGTGATGATAGATCGATATCCTAGTATTGGTTGTGCTTATTCGTCTTATGTGCGTAGCTAACATATAAGATAGCATGTTAATCTCTATTGAAGCGAAAGTGAATATAGAGGTTTAGAACTTGCCATGCTAGCATAGGTTCATGTATAATTGTATGCATGATTCGTAGGTAATTTTAACCATCTTACTTGCCCTATGTAATCACGATATATAACTTGTTCGTTAAACCTTTATGTTGTCAAATTCTATAGACATATAGGGTCTCAACATAATTGGTGTATATTCAGCTTCTATCTCTTTTGTGGATGTCTGGTAGTAGGGTATTCGTACAACGAAAGTTGCCGTTTACTAGTTTCACGTTATCTGATTAGTTGTCATCACCATTGCATGCTAAGACTAAGAACAATGACTTTTAATTAAGTATTTAATGAGGTTAGAATCCCATGTTTGTCTCATATAGTTAATTCAATCACTTTTATTCTTAGTTAATTACATGTTAGTTTAATCTTAATTAATACATCTCAACTTGTTATTGTCTTAACATTGAGCGATAGCCATACCATTGTTGCATAGGTGCATATTCTTAAGTTAACTAAAAAGAGTCTTTGTGGGAATGAATCTGATTATATCTTATAATACTTGCGAACGCGTATTCTTGCATGTAATTTTAGCGCGTGTTGTCGCCCTAACAGATCTTCATTCCCTTATATATATTCAAAATTGAAGAAGCCTATTTTGGTATTACCTGAATCTTCTCAGCATAGTTGGCTTCTTTGGGTTGCAACAGTAGTGACATCAGAATAGCTTATTCTCCAAATTTTGCACTTTCATGTCAAGTACGCTCCATGTTGGACTACTGTTATATGTTTTGCACATTTGCCAGACCTTAAGAGTAATGACTTGCTTTGAACGAGATTCATGAACATGACGAGCAATCAAAGTATCTTGAAGAACATAAATACATTAGGCAATGACGAGTACAATAATTGAAGCTCATTTAGAATATCGTTTATCATCATTGGTCGACCTTAAAAAATGGACCATAACCTATCTTCAATAAACAATATGAACACACTATTTATCATAGATGATTGACATGGTTGCCACTAAGAATGTATTCTGGAAAAATGAGTGATCACATAACAAGTGTTTCTTGCTGATTCAACTACAACTTGCTCAATGGACTTATCACGACGACTATCAAGAGTTTATGTAAGCAGACATTCATCTGGAGATTTAGGTAATTCAACAGGCTTAGTAGACACGTTACGTCACCAAGTAAAGTTCAAAGACAAAGGAAAAGTAAAGTTCAAAGACAAAGGAATGGAAGATCAGCTACAGAAAACCAACGCAATTATTGTGTTGATAATTATTAAGTTTAAGAAATTCAGAAATTGACTTGGTGCATGGTTGATTTGAACTTATTTTTCCCTAGATAGACTAACAATTATTGAACTTTGCATGTCAACTTGACAACACCTGAACAAGTGGCATTTGGCATCCTGGATATATAACGAATAATCTGCGATCAAATTGGCTGAAGAATGTGTGAGATCAAATTATCCTTCGAAGATGGTGCTACGAAAGTCAGAATTGACAGGAACATGAAATACAGATAATTCTATTGGGTGTTGAACACTCTAATAAAATTAGGTGCAATTGTTGGTGCCTGGTTTTTAGGTGAAAGAAACGTTATAAGCATCAAAACTAAGTCAAATAACAACCCATAATATATGGTTAGTTAAGATAATCATCTATTTTACGGCCTACATAAAGATGGTGGCAATAATATAGGAAAGTAAGTAACGGTGTGGGAAGACTTACAATGAATATAAGGATATATATTGAACTAAAAAAATACACTACCCACATTATTACATATACTTCTACTTTGATTAGGATTCTAATTCATGTTCTACACTCACTCTCTCTATTACACTCTTTTTTTTCATCTTTTCTATGATCACGTAAATTCATATATAATCATTATCAACATATACACAAAACACACCCATCTACTTAGATTAGAACTCTACTTCATCTTCTACAATCACTCTCTTCATTACACACATCTTATTTCTTATCATGTATAATCCATACATCATTCACATAAACCATAACTCACACATTACTATTTACATAAGAACATTACTACTCTCTCTACCACCTAATTTTCAAGCCTGCACACAAAACACACACAAAAAATAAATAGAAAGATGAGTGGGAAAGGTGCAACAACAACTACAAAAGGAGGTAGATGCCAAACAAAAAGCAAGTCACTTTTAAGATCTTCAAAGGCTGGTCTTTAATTCCCTGTCGGTAGAATTGCTCGGTTTCTTAAGTCTGGCAAGTATGCTGAATGTGTCGACGCCGGAGCTTCGATTTAAATTTCTGCCGTTCTTGAGTATCTTGTTACTGAGTGACGAGTAGCTCCACATAGCCGATGAGTACATACACCTGATGCTCCACACGTCCAGACTACATACTCGAAGAAGGAGCTATCTGTTAGGGCAAAAACACGCACCAATATTCACGCAAGTATACGCGTTTGCAAGTAGTATAAGATATAAATCAGATTCATTCCCACAGAGACTGGTTTAGGTTAAGTTCAATTTATGCACCTATGCAACAATGTATGGTTATCGCTCAATGCTAAGACACATAACAAATTGGGTTTTTATTAAACTAAGAGATTGAACTAACAATTATAACTAAGAGAACAAGAATGGTTGAATAAATATATATGACAAACATGGGATTCTAACTTCATTAAATACTTCATTCAATAGCCTTTTTGTTCTTAACCTTAGCATGTAATGGTGATGACACTAATCAGATAACACGAAACTAGTAAACGCCAACTTTCGTTGTACGAATGCCCTAATACCAAGCATCCATAAAAGAGATAGAAGTTGAATAGACACCAATTATGCTTAGTCCTTATATGTCTATAAGAATTGAAAACATAACGGTTTAATGCGCAAGTTATCTATCGTGATTATATAGGACAAGTAAGATGGTTAAAATTACCTATGAATCATGCATAACAAATACATGAACCTATGCTAGCATGGCAAGTTTGAAACCTTTATATTCATTGCCGCTTCAATAGAGATTAACACGCTATCTTATATGTTAGATACACACATATCGAAATAAATTAATTATTGAAATTCATAAGTAAATCCGCTAGAACCCCATGACAACGATTAGTCCATAATTGAACTCATCGTCATCATGGGTTCATATAAAAGCATGGTATAAAACAAGATCTTATTAAACTGAATAATAATTAAAGTACGAATAAACGAGATCTAGGTTCAACAAGAACAAAAACGAGCATTCAAAGTTATAATTAATTCAAAGAATCACAAGTTAAAAACAAGATCTTCTTTTTCGGAGTTGTTTTGTGCTTCTAGGTCTTCTCCTTGATCTCCCAATCTTCCCGGATGATGAAAACCCTTTATTTAAGTATATATAAGCCCATATTGGACCTGGACCCTTAAAATCGTCAAATTCCACTTAAAAAAGGTTTTTTCAGCGAAATCAGCGAAGTCAGCTGCGCTTCAGCACGCGGCCGCGCGGCACCAGCACGCGGCCGCGCGGCACCAGCAGGCGGGCGCCTGCAGCCTTTCTGGAAAATTCTGATGAATCTTATTTTGGCCATAACTTGAATTCTACTCGTCAGAATTAGGCGATTCAACTGCCCACGCGAAACTAACAATATTCTCTACAACTTAAAAATGGCCTTATATTCCAAATCTGATCACTTTTTATCATATTTCCTTTAAAACTCCTTTCTTCATTTAACTGATACCTGAAATGCAATAACACAAAAACATATCAAAATACCAACAACTTGAGTCCAAAACACCAATTTAAGCTTATAATAAAGCGTTCCACGTGGATATAAAATCCACTTATCACACCCCCCAAACTTGAATCGATGATTGTCCTCAAGCATAAACAGACTCAAAACTACAAAATAAACCTAATGCATGAATGCAACTACGTAAATGCAACTAAATAATAATGCAATTGATCCCCTCAGAATAACCATAACCAAATGAATAAGCCAATGCCTCTAAGAATGCAATGACTCAAAACAAAGTTCGAATAAATCCCACAAACCAACTCACAAACCAGAAACGTGCGTGTGTGGAATGCTTAACAGATATCTCTCGATACTAGATCAATAACCATAACTTATCTATCATCGAAAAATCAAAAGTTTATAAACAGAATAGACAATAAACGCATTATGACTCACAACACCTCCTTTCTACTAGAGTTATACAAGGATTCACACTATTATTGAACACATAACAAAGATGCTTATTTGATCGTGTAATGAATGAGGTCCCAAAAGACTTATGCAATAATACCCATGTAGCGAGCGTTAGGTTAGAGGATCCCAGACTATAAAATCCTTAAGTCACTAGGCACAAAATTCCATAGAACTTAATAACTCGAGTATTAAAGAGCTCACTTTTGATCAATTATGCATAAACACATACTTTTTTTCTCTTTTTTTCTTTTTTTTCCTTTTTTCTTCAATAATTTCTGAATGAGTGTGTTTCGCTCCATCTCATTCAACCCTAGACTACTCATAAAACTATGAGTCGGCTACTAGCCATTTGACGCCTAGCCTTACAACAACTAGCAATGAAATCCAAGTTTTTCTCCAGATAAAAAAAATCAGTGTTTTTACGTCATTATGAGAAAATCACAAATTCTAAATATAACCAAGTGTTTTCTCAAATTCTAAATATAACCAAGTGATTAAATCTCAACAACAAACAAGTATTATCATGATCTAGATCAAAAGCAACCCTATAAGTCTTTGTGAAAATATTTGTTTCTGGCATGCAAATTAATTCATTAGGACTTAAACATCCCTCTATCGTCATCACCACACTCAAATCAACATCAAATTGTCAAATATCACAGTTCATCTTAAGGGATCATGCTAAATATGCATGCAAATGCAACTATATGAAATCACATAAAAATAAACAAATATGTCCTAAATGAATAATCATGCAAAAATATGAATGAACTACAACTAAACATGCAATATGAATCTATATGAATCTATATGTACACACACACTACTAATCCTTACATTATCACCCCCAAACTTAAAATTTTCAATATCCTCACTGAAGGTAATAATAAGGATTTCAGGCATACCTAATTAGCGGGAGAGTCACCCTCGTCGGGTGGAGGATCAGGTGGCCAATCAACCTCGCCATCAGTGTCTCGAACAACAGTACCGAAAGCGTGTGTCAAATCTTCAGCAAAATATCGGTGGATGACATGCATGGCCTCCATACGCCTAGTCAATTTTCTATATTGTGCATCACCAATACCAGTCATATCAACTACCTGTTGCACATGAGAAGAACCCTCTATAGGCATGGGAATATCCGTCCAGCCACTCTTTACATCATCAAAAATATATCTCAAGCCCTTATCATGTGGTGCACCTAAGAATGAATAAGTCAAGTGATTTGGAATTCGGTTGAGCTCAAGTGTGGGAGCTTCTTGAAAAAATGGTTCAAAACGCTCCTGAGAAATTTTCAGCTCTGCTAACCAAAGAGAATCGAATGGCAAATCCAACTTCCTCTTCCACGGAGGTGCATTCAAAACCTGTATTTGTTCTAATTTAAAGCACTCCTCTTTAGCTGTGGGTAACTTTATTTCCTTGAACACATTAAAAGTGACCTTTTGATCGTGAACCTTCATCGAAAGCTCTCCTTTTTGCACATCAATCATAGTTCGGCCAGTATCTAAGAATGGTCTCCCCAAGATAATGGGAATCTTCTTATCCTCCTCAAAATCAAGAATTACAAAGTCAGCAGGGAAGAGTTTATCCACCTTGACCAATACATCCTCCACTATACCTCGTGGATAAGCGATGGAACGGTCAGCTAGTTACAATGACATGTATGTTGGTTTCGGATCAGGCAGACCAAGCTTCTTGAAGATAGATAAGAGCATCAGATTGATCCTAGCTCCTAAATCACATAAACACTTGTCGAACGACAAGTTTCCGATGGTGCAAGGAATAGTGAAGCTTCCAGGATCTTTAAGCTTCGGAGGTAACTTTTGTTACAGCACAGCACTGCATTCCTCCGTTAGAGAAACGGTCTCTAAGTCATCGAGCTTCACTTTTTGAGATTGCTGAGAAGCTTGATTTTTCAGAATATCATCAATCTGAGCTTGTTGGGTCTCTTGAGTCTTCTCAATATAAGCAACCCCGTCAAAGGTAGGTTGGAAGAACTTTTTCTTATCAATCTTTTGAACTTGTTCTTGCTTCATGAGTACTTCCCTTAAGAGATGTAACTCTGCATGAGTAGTTGAATGGAGACCTTATAAATGTTTAGTACTCAATGCAGTGACTCTAAGCTGTGTTTTGAAATCATCGGTATTTAACAGTTCATCAGCTTTTGTCAAGTGCTCAGCCAGATTCTGTGCAGATGGAGCACAGGTGACTGAGTTTCATTCCTTAGTCCACTCCTGTCCTGCAGGAGTTTCACTCCAAGGCACTGGTGCTTCTCTTGTAACAAACTTCTTAACAAGTTCAGATTTAAGAACAGTTTGTTGAGGGGCATGTCCTGAAGGACCTGCTTCATCAGCATCTGCATTTGGAGCAGCATCACCAGTATCTCCAGCATTTGCAGCATCAAAACTTACAGAATCAGTATCTTCTGATAAAACAACAGTATGAGTGGCAATGGAGGCATCAGCAGCATCCTCTAATTGCTGATCTGGTTCCAAGTTCTGATCAACGGCCATATCCTGATGCTCACCTATATTCTGATCATTAGCATCTAGATGCAGAGAAGGTGTAGTAGATAATTCTGGAGTTTGAGCAGCATCAGTAACAGGTGTTGTTGATGGATTAGTTGCTGTTGGAGCTTCTAAGCAAATTACTTCAGGCACAACCAAGGTCTGGATATCAATATCAGCACTTGTGCCTGTATTAACAGGAGATACAGTCTTTTGAACAGGAGACACAGATGGTGTGTTGGCCTTTTCAGTAACAGCTTCCTGAGTTGGAGTTGATGGAGAAGTAGTGACTGTAGCAGATTCCTTTTCTTATGAGATCAGAGATTCCTGATCTCCTTCCTTAGCTGCTGCTTCTTCATCATCTGAAACTGGCCTTTTTGCCCTCTGTTTCTTGTATCTCTTTGAAGATATGGGTTCCTTGGGAGTTGCAGCAACAGTCATTCTTCTAAGCCGTTTGAGAAGCTTAGATCCCCCAATTCCAGAATCCTTCTGAGAAGAAACTTTCTCAGTTTCTTCGAAAACAGGTTCCGATGTAGAAACCTGTTCCTCACTGTCTGACTCATCTCTCAAAGCAATCCTCCTTCTCTTCTGAGGTATTTGAGGTACAGTCTTTGTCCTCTTTGGCTTGAAGGATGAGGGCTTCACAGTAGGTCCTGAGGATAAAGATTGAACTTTCTGTGAAGTGTTGAGATATGATTTGAGATATTTCCTGAGGATTGGTTGAGTAGTATGGGTGGTATGTTCTGATGGTTGTTGTGGTGTTTGGGAGGTGGTTGTTGGTTGGACATCAGGATAAACAGATCTATAGGATTCAGGATCAGCATTTACTAAGATCTATTTTACAGACTGGGGAATCTGTAAAGGTCTAACCACTTGTTTCTTAGTGTCAGCATTTACCAGGTCATTAAAGTAACGTTTTGCAACTTTGAAAGGTGGAGTTAAGGTACTGGCTAGCCGATGTTCATCAGTACAAAAAGTATATATAAGCTGACAGAATCTAGCAAAGTAGACAACATTCCTATCCTATGTCATCCTATCCCCAATAAAACCTATCACAGCAGTTGCAAAATCAAAATGAGTTTGGTTAATGATAGCATACCCGGTGTGTTGACTCATTATAAGGATGGCATCAAAATTTGAACACTTGTTCCCAAAAGCTTTAGTGATGCAGTCGAAGAAGAAACTCCATTCCCTCCTGATATGAGCCCGTTTCAACTGCCCAAGCTTTGCCAAACTCTGCTCATACCCCAAACTGGCCATTAACTCCTGAAGAGTTGATTCCTCTGGAGTTGAAAAAGTACATCCTTCTGGTAGATGTAGAGTCTTGCGTATTGTACCAGGAGTGACTACATATGTAGAATCACCCACTTCGAAAACAATACTAGGAGTACCATTTTGACCACCATTATCAAAGTTTCCAGTCCTCCAAAATGTCAGAACTTGTTGGCTTGAGAAGACTGAAGGTTGGGTCAATGCATACCTGATTTCACTGTGTGCAAGAAGATCTTGCACAAAATGCAACTCAGACGGAGCTTCAGCATTATCAAGAATTGCAGCATAGTTGTTTGGAACAAATTTAGCTCCATTAATGATTAAATCCTTAGGTGCCATGAAAGTAATCGAGATTTATAAGTGCCTGTTAGGTGTTTGATAGAATGTCTATATGAAAAACCAACGTTAGAAGAAGAAAGATAGTAAAAGCGTATAGAGAGATAAAGTATAAAAGTGAATAAAAGATTAAAAAATCCTCTCTCCATCTTACTTATACTTTGAAAAAAAATGTAACCGTTGGACACCTGTCAGACATGCAGTAATAACGAATAGTTAATGGGCACGGGAAAACAGTAATCATTACTTACCCACTTGCAGTTTTTCAAGGAAAAACCGTTCCACTGACCCAGTAATTCCATTAATCAAGGTAAGTCAGGTTTAATTCAAAATTGAAACTGTTTCCACTTATTCAATTATTTTTCACTGCAACACCAATATTCTGAAAATAAAATTCGAGTGAGAATGACCAAAATGAATCAAGGGAACAAGTACTGATAATGTAAAATCAGAACTTAAGTTAAATTTAGATTATAATGGTCATCAGAATATGAATATTTATCAGGATTTATTAATACATTTCAGAAAATCTCAGAGACAAGAACTTGCAAAAAAAGAAATTTCATTAATATATTGAGAGAATACATTCATGAAATTTAAAGTACATCAGAACTTTTACAAGATTGTCCTAAGCTGCTAAACCTAACATCAACAGCCTTTGTCCTAGCTCAAGAAGCAGGGCAAGGCTGACGATGAAGAAAAATAGGAAGAAGAAAATAAATTATTTCTTCTTCCTACTCTCGACAAAGAGAATAGCGAGTCGTATGATTCGCTCTTGCTGGCGGAGAGCTTCCAGCCTTTCCTCCTCCAATCGCTCCAGATGGCGATGGTAATCCATGTAGAAGAACAGGAGGTGGGTGAGTACCTCCTGGGGAACTGAGTCCCATATCTCATTAGGAATGGCAGTAACATGCCATTCCTACTGCCAGGCTTCACAGCTTAGCTCCATGTTGAATGTTTTATAGTTCAAAAACATATTGTAATTGACCATGGTGTATTTGATATAAAGATTATGAAGGTGAGTTTGTGATAAAAGATTTGATGTGAAGGCTGATGTGAAGTGGTTGTTTATATAGGCAAGAGAATGCCAGGAGACGCAAAGAAATTTAATGCTGACAGGTAGAATTAATCCTACCTCGTCTCCCCAGACTTGAAAAAAGAAAAACAGTCATTGGAAAGGTAAAACATGGTTTAATGCGCACAAGTAGAAAAAAAATTGACTGTGCATGTACGAGTACCACTATCCCTAAATATAGTGACTGTTAATCTTCCACTTCAACATATTCTGGTTTAGACTGAGACTATTTTTAAATTTTATCCACAAATAAGTCAAGTAAAGAATCAGAATTTAATATCAGAACTTAGACTTATATCAGAACTTAACGGTCATCAGAACATAATTTCTTAACTCGAAAAATGAATGCCTATATTAGTAAGTCCTCACACAAATTCTGATTTAGATTCTTCAGAACTTAATCATCAGAACATGTAATCAGAACTTGTCCTCAGAATTTGTGCAATGTGACACAGAAATTGTTCATCTAAAATAACATAGATCACCACAGTTATTTTCATCATTTATATGGAATGTTGAGTGTGTGCATTAAGCTAAATATCAGACAAAGAGTAAAGTCTGATTCACTTCAGTACATCTTAGAAATAAGGCATAACTAAAACTGTACTAAAAATTTGTCATTATTCTGAAACCTACTGTTGAATGAGTTCATGCTGGAGTCCACCTCAACTATTTTGTGCTAATTTTATGCATCTTTTTAAATTCCATTTTACAGTGGCTTCTCAGTGTAAGTGAGTCACGACTGCTTATCAGAATTTATGCTATTATCAGAGTATTTCTCCAGTAATCATAGAGTGTTAAAAGTCACGAAGAAAATATTTTGCTTTTCTGATGCATATTTACTTAATACCAGCAATGCACTTGGGTCGTTCCTTTCACATTTGTACTCTAGATCTCAAAGGAGTACCTGAATTTTAATCCTTGATTCTTTTTCTTTTTCTTTTGATAAGTGAGGTTTATCAGCACTTAGTACATCCAAACAGATTTACTAGCATCAGAACTCAACAGATGAGAAGCATATTCTAGTTTGTGACTTAGTAATAAGATAGACAAAGTAAACTCAACTAAGCTCAATCTCAGAATTTGCTTGTGTCAATTAATTTCCACAAGAATAATTACTTCTAACATGGGATCCCTTGTTTATTGAAGACTACTAGGTCAACATCTAGCACAGGTATCCTCATAGGATTGAATAGTTACCCAAACAGACATATCACTATCAGAGTTTAGAAAGTTACATCAGACAACAGTCAGTACTTAAGCAAGTTTTCAATTAAGCACAGAATACACAAAGAGAGTAATTTCTGTAAATACTGATCATAAAGTCTGATGCATCAGAACAAAACTAAGCAGATTTAGAAAAAGAACCTGAAACCATTCCAAGTTCATTTACCAATCTTGTAAATGTAGCTTCAGACAATGGTTTGGTGAAGATATCTGCTAGTTGTTGATTTGTTGGAACAAAGTGCAATTCCACTGTACCTTCATCCACATGTTCCCTTATGAAGTGGTACCTGATGCTGATGTGCTTTGTCATTGAGTGTTGAACTGGATTACCTGTCATAGCAATAGCACTTTGATTATCACAGTAAATAGGGATTTTGAAATATGTTAACCCATAATCCAGTAACTGATTCTTCATCCAAAAAATCTGTGCACAACAGCTTCCTGCAGCAATGTACTCTACTTCTGCAGTTGATGTGGAAATTGACTTTTGTTTCTTGCTAAACCAAGAAACCAGTCTGCCTCCAAGAAATTGGCAGCTTCCACTTGTGCTTTTCCTGTCAATTTTGCAACCTGCAAAATCTGCATCTGAGTAACCTATTATTAAAATCTGATTCTCTGGGATACCACAATCCCAGATCAGCTGTTCCCTTAAGATACTTAAATATTCTTTTTACAGCTGTTAAGTGAGGTTCTCTTGGATCTGCTTGAAATCTTGCACAAAGACAGGTAGCATACATGATATCAGGTCTACTAGCAGTTAGATAGAGTAGAGAGCCAATCATACCTCTGTAATCAGTAATATCTACTGATTTACCAGTATCCTTGTCCAGTTTTATTGTAGTGGCCATGTGAGTGGATGCACTTGAACAATCTTGCATTCCAAATTTCTTCAGCAAGTTTCTGGTGTACTTAGTTTGATAAATAAAAGTGCCTTCTTCATTCTGCTTGACTTGAAGGCCCAGAAAATAGCTAAGTTCCCCCATCATACTCATCTGATACCTTGACTGCATCAGTTTGGCAAACTTCTTGCACAGTCTGTCATTTGTAGACCAAAAAATGAAATCATCAACATAAATCTGGACCAGACGTAAGTCCTTTCCATGGTTGAGGTAGAACAGTGTTTTGTCTATAGTTCCTCTGGTAAATCCACTTTCCAGAAAAAACTGAGCTAAAGTCTCATACCATGCTCTAGGAGCTTGCTTAAGTCCATAAAGTGCTTTATCTAGCCTGTAGACATAATCTAGAAATTTGGAATCTACAAAGCCTGGAGGTTGTTCAACATATACTTCCTCCTCTAATTCTCCATTGAGAAAAGCACTTTTCACATCCATTTGAAAGACAGTAAACTTTTTGTGAGCAGCATAAGCCAAAAATATCCTTATGGCTTCTAACCTAGCAACTGGTGCAAATGTTTCATCATAATCAATTCCCTCCTGTTGAGAATATCCTTTTGCAACCAGCCTTGCCTTATTCCTTGTAATTATGCCATCACTATCAGTTTTGTTTCTGAATACCCACTTTGTACCAATAACAGATCTATTCTTTGGTCTTGGCACTAGGGTCCAGACTTTGTTTCTTTCAAATTCATTTAACTCTTCCTGCATTGCTTGCACCCAATCAGCATCTTGAAGAGCTTCTTCCACTTTCTTTGGCTCAGTCTGAGAGAGAAAAGAATTGTAAAGACATTCGTTTGAAGTACCTGTTCTAGTTCTGACACCTGCATCAGGATTTTAAATTATCAAATCAGGTGTATGTGATTTAGTCCACTTCCTTGCAGATGGAAGATTTTCTCTAGAACTGGATGCTCCCCCATGATCCATGTTGTCTTCTTTTTCATTTTCTGTTGCTCCCCCTGAAACTATGCTCTCTGAGTTGGATTCTTCAGAATTTAGATTTTCAGAACTATCAGAACTTGGCTTATCAGAACTTGACGGATCAGAACTTGAAGAGCCAGATGTATGTTCTGATGCTTCTTGAGATGTGGTAAGATCTTGAGTATGCTCCCCCTGCATAGGTGCATCTTCCTTTGGCGTAGTCACCACATTTTTAATAACATCAGAGTTTAATCCATCAGAGTTTACAGTATCGGGACTTCGACTGTCAGGATTTTCAGTATCAGAATTTGAGTCTTCATTTTCAAATCTCAGCTGATCATGATCAATAAAATCTTCAAGTCCAATAATCTTCTTGTCATCAAAAGAGACATTGATAGATTCCATGACCACTCTTGTTCTCAGATTATAGACTCCGAAGGCTTTTGTGGAAAGTGGATATCCAACAAAGATTCCTTCATCAGCTTTTAGATCAAATTTGAATAGTTGTTCAGGATGAGTCTTGAGAACAAAACACTTGCATCCAAATATATGAAAATACTTCAGATTTGGCTTCTTTTTCTTCACCATCTCATATGGTGTCTTTCCTTGCTTGTTAATGAGTGTTGCATTTTGAGTAAAACAAGCAGTTTGCACAGCTTCAGCCCAGAAATAGGTTGGAAGCTTTGTTTCTTCAAGCATTGTACGTGCAGCTTCAATGAGAGTTCTATTCTTCCTTTCAACAACTCCATTTTGCTGTGGAGTTCTAGGAGCAGAGAATTCCTGCTTGATTCCATGGTTTTTGCAGAACTCTTCCATTATCAAATTCTTGAACTCAGTGCCATTATCACTCCTGATGGTTTTCACAGAGTCTTTGACCAATTTATCCAGTTGTTTGACATGATCAATCAAGATAGATGCAGTTTCACTTTTTGTGTGCAAGAAATACACCCATGTGTATCCGGTGAACTCATCCACTATGACCAAAGCATATTTCTTCTTTGCAATAGACATGACATTCACTGGACCAAATAGATCAACATGTAATAGATGATAAGGCTCAAGAATTGATGATTCAGTCTTGCTCTTGAATGAGGATTTTCTTTGTTTGGCCTTCTAACAAGAATCACAAAGGCCATCAGGAGCAAATACTGACTTTGGCAGTCCTCTCACAAGATCTTTCTTGACTAGTTCATTTATATTGTTGAAATTTAAATGAGAGAGTTTCTTGTACCAATTCCAGCTTTCTTCAATTGATGCTCTACTCATCAGACAGATTGCAGAACCATCAGTACTTGTTGAAAGCTTAGCTTCATAAATGTTACCACGCCTGTATCCTTTCAGAACAACTTTGCCTTTAGATTTACTCACAACTTCACAGTGTTCTTCAAAAAAATCAACATGATAACCTCTGTCACAGATTTGACTTATACTTAGCAGATTGTGTTTAAGTCCTGAGACCAGAGCTACTTCTTTAATGATGACATTCCCAAGATTGATATTGCCATATCCCAATATTTTTCCAATGTTGCCATCTTCATAAGAAACACTTGGGTCAGCTTTCTCCACAAAGTCTGATAGCAGGGCTTTATTTCCAGTCATATGTCCTGAACATCCACTGTCCAGAACTAGGATATTTTTCCTGTTGCCCTGCAATCACAAAGACCACTAATGATTAGTTTTAAGGACCCAGACTTGCTTGGATCCTTTGGTCTTATCAAGTTTGTTAACATTTGCAGCGGATTTAGCATCAGAGTTTATGTTAATATTTTTCTTATCAGAATTTATACTATCAGACTTTGAATCAGAATTTACACTAGAAGGAACAATGGAAACTTTCTTTAAAGAAGGTTTTATTTGATAATAATCATAGTACAAACTATGATATTCCTTACAAGTATAAATGGAATGCCATAAACTACCACAATGAAAACAAGGATTTTGTGGCTTATATCTAACAGACTGACTCTTAACTCCTGACTTTGAAGGTAAGGAGTTTATGTTCTTATTCTTCCTGCAAAAAGAAGCCAGATGGTTAGAACTTCCACAGTTATGATACGTTTTCCTAGGAGCTTTAGGAACAGGCTTATAATCATTGCTTTTATTCACACCTTCCTTTCCATTTCTATTTTTCCTAGGTGATTTTACCTTGTTTGTATTCTTAAACTGTATGTGCGTTAAGAGAAGGGCTCTGATACCACTTGTTAGGTCACACACACTGTACAGGGGGTGAATACAGTGTAAAGTACAATCAAATCGAACTCTAATAACTCAAGTAACAGAAAACAAACTTTATTGAAACAATAAACTCTGTTACAGTATGGAACTGTTACCTCTCAGTGATGAACAAATATCACGAGAGCTACTAGGGTTATATGAATAATCTTCTCGAATATAATAACACTTATAGTGTAAACCCTATGTCTGTGTTTATATACTACACAGTTACAAGATAATCACTAATTGATATGGAATATAATTCTGCTTCCTAAAATATATCAATTAGATATCTTTTCTTCCAAGCATTATATTCTTCATAGAACTCCTTCTTCATGCATATCTCTTCTTATGTTTATCTCGATCTTCTTTCCTTTAATCAGCTGCTGTCCTTATCTGAACGTCCTTCAGTACTTAAGTTCTGATATCCATCTTCTGATGATTATCTCCTGATAATATAAGTACTGATATCCTTAATTTCTGACTTCCAGTAAGTACTGATTTATCCTGTTTAAGTAAGATCTGAAAACTAAATATAAATCATATTAGTCATGACATTATCAAATATATCTAACAAATTGGATCGAGTTTTATTAGAGATTCCGACGACTACATATGTTAGCAACTAGATCATCGTAAAAATGTATTAGTTTACATGAAATATTTTATGAAAACATTACTTCGTTGAAAATATTTAAGTTCGGCAAAAAATAAACATGTGTATAGAATAATATGTTTTATCATTATTATCCAAATATATAATGTATTTACTATATCTTCTTTCATTATTTATGCAATAAAGTATATAAATAATATTATTAATCACAAATATGTAAATATATATGTGTTTAAAGTATTATTTATATTTATAGTAAATGTGAATTCATAAATATATAAGAAAATATATTGGAATAATCAGATTTTAACCGGGTTTTTAATCGGGCCGGGCCGGGCCGAAGCCCAGGCTTTTAACCGGGCCGGGCCGGACTTTGCCTAAAAATATAGGATTCGAACTACAATCAGGTATTCAAGATAGAAGAACATGCACATATGTTTACTGTGGTCTTAGACGTTGATACCCGACTGGCTTACTTTCCTCTGCTCTTACTCCCGCGCTCGGAAAAAAAGGCCCGTCAAGGCCCTAAGCCCGGGTCGGGACCGGACCGGACTTGACCTGCTTTTGACCGGATCCGGCCGGGCCAGATTTTCGGGTCCAGACTTTTTTTGTGCATCTCTAAATTTGGTGGTCAATGTGAGTTAATGTGAGTTCTTTATGGAGTTCGACAAGAAAATGGGAGTGTTTAGGGTGTGCGGTGTGTACAGTGTCAATGAGGGAATGCTAGCGAAGATCGAGGTCATCAACTATGAGGTGTCAGTGAAATCTTTAGGATCAACAGGTTGGATTCATCAACAATGTGTTCTCTGTGTTGCTTAAAATTGGATGGGAAAAAAAGATCTTTTGGTGGCACATTCAACTTTGCACTTCGAGTTTTTATGTGACCACTGACCAGGCTTGCATATGTGTTTGAAAGAAGATCCCAAGCTTTCATATAGGTAGAAGCTCGTGTTGCCGCAACCAATAGGTATGAGGGGTCTTGGTGGGGTGACAGTATCTTCGCTGATGGTAGCACATGGGGAGCGAATGTGCCATTAATATGTTGGTGTAAATCATAGCTGGAAAGCGCCGCAAAGCTACCTTTCCATGACGTCGACAACAGAGAGCAAGCTGACCATGATGCCAGGTTTGGTGCTGTTGGCATAGTTAAGATTTAGGAGTGGAGTTGGGTTTGGCATGGTTAGATAGATGGAACAGGCTCTGATACCCAGTAATGATTTTGGGTATGTTAATGCAAGTGAAAGGAGGCTAGTTTTCACAATTTAGTTGGTTTTAATATCTGAAACTTAAAAAGATTCAGCATGTAGTTGTTGTAATGCTGGTCGGATTGAAGTAAAATGTATTTGTTGTAATACTTGTTGGATTAAAGTTAAGAGGCGAGAAGACTTAATTGAACTTAACTAGGTTAACAGTTTATTAAAAGCATAAAGTGCATAGAAATTTAAATACAAGATGGAACAGACAAAAGCACAGATCACGGGTTCTCAATGACAAACTCCCAAAACTACTTCAAACTGACTACTAGCTCCATCACATATGTGAATAAGAAATTGAACATGATGTTGGGAACATTGGCAGAAATCAAACTTTAATATATTAATTCAATATGCCCGCGAAATCAATTCTGTGACTGTCATTCATACAAGCATATAAGGTATAAGGTAAGCGTACAAAAAAAACTGCACACCAAACTTAGCCAGGATGGTTGATTGACCAGTAGTTTGCCCAATACAAAATAAATATGATACACCACATAAAGATGGTTAAATTACTTAATATAAACACTAAAAAGAGGAGAAGTAAAACATAATTACACAGATTATGTGAAGACTTATATTATCTCTCCTTCACTTCTTACCTAGTGTTTTCCTTTGACTTCTCGGGAAACTATAAGTTCCCCTAAATCAGCATCGCCAACCGTATCTGATAGCAGCATAATATCATCTTCTGATGTAAAATTGTATCTCTGCCCAATAGCTCGAAGAAGCTGGTACACTTCAAACATAGTTGGCCTCTCTTTTGGACCTGGAATCACACAATTGCATGCAACCTTGAGAAATTGGAAAAGCTCACCATCATAACCGTTTCCAAGCAAAGGCTTGTCAATGGCATCATGAAGCTTGGAGTCTTTAGATAATTCTGTAACCCATTCGACCAAGCTTCCCTTGAAGCTTTCAGGGGCTTTAGCAATGTACGTAGATCTCTCACCAGTGACTAACTCAAGAAGCACAACCCCAAAACTGTAGATGTCACCTTTTGGTGTCGCCACTAGGGTTCGTGCATACTCAGGAGCAACATAACCCAAATCCCCAAACTCACCATTCACAAAAGTACTCAAATGTGTGTCAACTGGATTCATGAGCCTTGCTAGACCAAAATCAGTAATTTTAGGTTCATAATCACCATCTAGCAAGATGCATTTAGAGCTTATGTTTCGGTGTATGATGCGGGGATTGCAACTATGATGGAGCCATGCAAAACCTTTGGCTGCTTGAATACCAATTCTGAGCCTTAAAGGCCAGTCTAAAACTGCATCACCAACAAGATGCAACTTATCATATAGAGTGCCATTTGGCATGTATTTATATATCAGTAGCCTTTCCTTCTTAGCCATGCAAAAACCTAGAAGAGGGACCAAGTTACGGTGTTTCACATTCCCCAGAATTGCCATCTCCGACTCAAATTCTTTCTCCGAGTGTTGAGTATCCTGCAATCTTTTTACCATCAATGAAGTGCCATCTTCAAGCTCTGCTTTGTATACGGTCCCTGTTCTTCCGGTCCCAATTATATTATCTTTGTTAAAGTTTTTAGTAGCCTTCATGAGATCACTTAATCTCATTTTCGAAACAGACTTCTCGAACATAGAAAGCTGAAAATTACAAAATTATTAATAACACAATTAAAAAACTATCAAGTGCTTAAAAGAAATTTATATATTTATATATATAAGACTCCTTACTAAGTAACTCCAAGATAGAAAAGAAATAAGAAACATAAATTCACTCGAACAAAAGTTATATTTAAGACCTTAATTAGATTACCTGAATTCCTTTTGCACCTTTGAGACTCTTTGCCCATTTATTTCCATCAGGGTCATCATCCTTCTTTCTAACCACCCTACGGCAAAAGAATATCAAACTTACACCAACCAGTAATGCTGCAACAATCACTCCACCAACAGCTGCTGCTGCAATGACCGCAGTATTACTTTTCTTTGAAGAGCCTTTACAAGCATCCAAAGGCTTCCCGCAGAGCCCTGGATTACCTGAATAACTATCAACTGATATTTTACTCCCAAACTGTGGAACTGGTCCGCTTAAACGATTGTTTGCCACAGTAAACGTCTTCATTCGATCAAGAAGAGCAAGTTCTGGAGGTATCTGACCTGACAACTGGTTCTTGTCCAACTTAAGCACATTTAGATATGAACAATTTGCAAGGTTTGTCGGGATTGTTCCTGATAAATCATTGGACGAGAGATCAAGATTTGTCACATACCCAATAATTTTAGAGATATCTGATGGAATTGTTCCATTGAGCTCGTTACTTGACAGATCTACTCCCGTTACTGACGAACAATCTGCAATGCCACGTGGGAACTCGCCTTTTAGTCCCATATCTGAAAGCTTTATATTTAAAACCCTGTTCTCATTTTCATGCCAACACTCGATCCCGTTGAATCTACATATAAAGCCTTCAGTGTTATTATTGAAGTCCCAATTGTACAAGCTATTTAAAGGGTCTTTCATTGAATCCTTAATAGATCTTAAGCACTTAACATCACTCGGACCACCATAGCTGAAATCGAAAACCAAGAACAGCCAGGTAGAAATACTAATAAGAACAACAGCGGTTCCACTACCTATGCCCATCTTCATAAAGCAACAAATCTTACTTTAAATTACTACGGACGAGACACGGACTTCGGTTGTTGCTCCTGATTTGAGCTGCATATGGCAATCACTGTAACCAGAAAAAGCAATTTGAATTTCGCTTTCCAGAAAACTAGAATTTCAAAAACATGTTCGAAGGACATATCAAGTGCTAATCTCCCTACTAAAGAAATATCTGCCTGATATTAATATTTATAAGTATCACTATTGAATTTTCCAACTGACAAAAAAAAGTACACGGTACAACATATGGGGTTATTTGAATAGTGACAACTGAATCTAAAGGAATATAGTTTTTACACACATACAAACAATAAGATCACCAAAATAACATCCAAAACAGCAAGTACCACAAACTACTAGCAAAAATATAGCACAACTTATCAAAGTAACAACCAAAACAACTCCTTAAATAAAGAATTTACTAGATCTTTCATCTCAATAACCAAAATTCACAAAACCCAAAGAATAAAAAACTCAACTTTATCAAGAAACTAAAAAAACCCACCTCAGAAATCATATATCCACAAAAGGGTGTCCTTGAATCAACATAAATAAGTCATACAAGTAACAAAATATAGAAAAGGAAAGTGGGTAGAGAAAATTACTGTGTAAAAATGGGATCTTTTTGCAGCTAAGTGGAGAAGCAAATGAGAAAATGAAGAAAAGATTACAATGAGAGCCCCAGCGACGACTGGACTTGCAAACGAGAAGGAAGACTGAAATGCGTTGCTTGACCAAAAGGAAGCACGCAAGTAATTAATGGGATGTTTTGAAATCAAGACTTTTCCACATTTTAAGTTGACACATTTGTATTTGCTGCATCTTTTCTCTATTTCTGAGCACAAATTTTTTGTTTTTAATTTTTTTCATTAAATCTTTTATTAACATGTTAATTTTAAAATTATAATAATATTTTTAATTGGATAAATATTACGCATAAAATAAGAAATAGTTCTTATTATTTTTTTCATCTCGATCTTGAATTTTATCAATAAGATTTTCACAATTTTACAGCCCACTCGAAACTCTTAAAATAATTTTTAATTTAGTTATGATTTAAAAAGTAAACTTTCCCTTTTAGTTACTAACTAGCTCCTAAACCCGTGCAAGGCACGAGCAATTTTTATCTATTAATTTTTAAATATTTTAATATTTATTAAATATATATTTTACAAATATTTGTAGGTGAAAAATATGAATATATTTATAAAAAATATTTAAGAAAGTGTAATATTCAGAGTGATTGTAGTATAAAGGAAAATATTATTTTAATTTTCTTTATCGAATATTTTACTCTTTAAAATAAATGATTTGAATTAACTACGCAATAAGAATTGATCCAAATTATTGAAATAGAGCATGATTATTATTAATGATGGTAGCTAAACATTTCATACCAAGATATTTTTAGTTTTTAATAGTAATGAAAATTTTAAAATTATCGTGAAATGGGCGATGATCGTTATGTGCGTTGTTTTAAGAGTTTTTTTTATCTTCTCACCATGTTCAAATATCAACGGTATTAATTACTTCCTCCATACAATTCATGGGCATACTCGACGTCACATATTATAAGCTTACGGGGTATAGATTGATTCTAAATTATTTATTCATAAATATGATTTTATGTTCATAATTTTTAACTAATTATCGATTTATAGGAAACTCTGCTCTTATTATAAGATCGTGAATGGATATTGTTATGGATTAAAAACTAATATATATAATTGCTGTATTTAATACTAAGGAACGTGAGCTTCGAGGCTCGATTTGACTGCTCTTGTGTTTCGTGACTCAATCTGCCTTAACAAGATGCCTACGTACCTTGCTGATTGCCAAGGATCAAGTCAAAAAACGTAGTTCTGATTTGTGGGGTGAGGCCCCTTATATAGATGTGGGAGTCCTTGAATTGGACTTGGTATAGGAGACTTGGTGGACAAGCCTCTGAATTAGGATAGACTTAGGAGTCCTAGGAAGTAGGAAGCTGATTCCTTATCCTTTTAGGTCCCCTTGAGGCTAATCTATAAGGATTTATATCCTTATCGGGACTCTTTTCAACATCTGATTTCTCCCTTATTAATTAATTACGAAATTAATTAATAATCAGGGCTTTTGGGCCTTTTTTATTCCATTAGGCCTGATCTGGTCCATCAGGCTTAACCTTTCTGGTCTGAATATTATACATCTTATTATTGGGCCTATCAGCCCATTAATTATAAAATCAGGACTTATTTATCCCTATCATTTGCCCCCCAACTTTTGGGAAACATTGATTAGGTTTCGCAGAAGTTATTCGTTCCCTTTCAGGGTTTCGTTTTTGCGTAAAGTGTGGAGCGACCTACACATTTACAATGAATCTTCCTTTTATTCAGAAATTATCTTAATTTCCAGGAATTTTTCCCTAATTTTCTGGGATTTTCCCTAATTTCTGGATTTTTCCCTTAATTTCTGGGATTTATCCTAATTTTCTGGGATTTTTTCCTAATTTTCTGGGATTTTTCCCTAATTTCTGGATTTTTCCCTAATTTTCTGAGATTTATCCTTAATTTCTGGATTTTTTCCCTAATTTCTGGGATTTTTCCCTAATTTTCTGGGATTTATCCTTAATTTTCTGGGATTTATCCTTAATTTCTGGATTTTTCCCTCAATTTTCTGGGATTTATCCTTAATTTTCTGGATTTTTCCCTAATTTTCTGGATTTATCCTTAATTTCTGGATTTTTCCCTTAATTTCTGGGATCTATCCTTAATTTCTGGATTTTCCCTTAATTTCTGGGATTTATCCTAATTTTCTGGATTTTTCCTTAATTTTCTGAAAATATTAACATTTTTCAGAAATTATTTAAGGAATTTAAGGAATTTCCTTATTTTTCTGGATTTTTTCCCTAATTTCTGGGATTTATCCTTAATTTTCTAGATTTATTCCTTATTTCTGAAAATATTAACATTTTTCAGAAATTATTTAAGGAATTTCCTTATTATTATTATTTTTTTTTTCTTTGTAATTTTCCAGGCTTTTTCTTCCCTTTTTCTTCCTTTTTTTTTTATGCAATTTTTCGACCAGGAATCCATTCGACCAGGATCCTGGTCGAATTAACCTTCTTTCAGCCCTGGTCGAAGGATTTTCGAGCAGGAATATTCGAGCAGAGGTCCTGGTCGAATTTCGGCCAGGATTTCCCCCCCCCCTCCTTTTTTTTTTTTTTTTTTTTATACAATTTTTCGACCAGAAATTTTTCGACCAGGATTTTTGTCCCTTTCGGTCAGGAGTCCTGCTTTTTGACCGAATTAGCCATCATTTGATGCCTTGGTCGAAGCAATTTCGGGCAGGATCCATTCGACCAGGATCTTGCCTTGCTTTCTGGTCGAAAGTTCTTCTGTTTTATTCACTCTCGATCAGAATTCTGACCATTTCGGTCATGAACTAATATTTTGACCGATTTAAGTACCATTTCGTGCCTTGATCGAAGCAATTTCGACCTCCTGTATTTCGACCAGGATTTCCCCATGATTCCTGGTTGAATTGGGTCATATTCCTGATCTTTTTATCCATTTCTCCCTGGACTTTATTTTTGGGCCACCTTCACTTAGCTGGGCCTTCATTCTTTTGGCCCATTATGACTGGATTTTGGGTTATGGGCTGTTAACCTTAAATATCTGGGCCCTTTTCTGGGCTTTTTAAACACTTGGGCCCTTAGCTGGGCTTTATTTTTTCAAGGTTTTTTTTTTTTTTTAGAATTGGGCCTCATTTCTAAGCCCAAATTCCAAACTCTTCTAATATCTTTCTGGATTCTTCCAAAATCTTGAAAAAACTCAAGTTTTTCTTTTGATTTTTTACTAGAATTCTCTTGAATTTTCCAGGAACTTCCAGAACCTTCCAACTTTTGGGCCCAAATGGGCTTTTTAAGGCCCATTATCCATTTATTTCTCCTATATATAGGTGGGATGAGAGTGTGATTCTTCACACCTCTCATTTCATTTCTCTTCATCTCGAACTTTCTAATCTTCTCCTCTCTCAAATCCACTCCTTCTTCCTCCCAAGTCTTTTCCAGTCTTTACTAGATGGCTGACAAGAGTTCCGAGAGGGCGGCCAAGATAGCCTCGGCTTCAAAACGAGGTAAGGATATCGAGATCCGCTCTTCATATATGTCTTTAATTGATATGATTAATACTAGGGGGGATGAATATCCTTCCACTGCACATCTCGACTCCTTTAATCACTGTAATACTTGGCATAACATAGATTTCAATAAACTAAATGCTCGTTATAACGTCCCTCCCCCCTTTAGACTAGTTCCAGTCTCTGGTGGTGACCGTACTTGCCACTGGAGGCCCGATACTCTCTTCATCTACACCGACGCCCTTAATGCTGGGCTTAGGTTCCCTTTCCATCCTTTTATCCCTCATCTTTTGGCTGACTTACAAATCAACCCGTGTCAGCTTCCTCCAAACGCCTGGAGGAATATTCTATGTTTTATGGTTTGTTGTCTTAGGGAGGGCTTTCCTCTTTCTGTAGCCGTTTTTAGGAAAGTCTTTCAATGTTACAATAGTTCTTCCAATATTTGTGGCTGGGTTTATGTCAAACAAAGGCCCAAAAGCAAACATATCTTTAATAGCGCCTCTATTCCTGATAATAATCCAAATTGGAGGAATAGTTTCGTTGGGTTACGTTGGGAGAATGGCGACTGGGGCACGCTCTTTCGATCTTCCTTCGGGAAGGTCAGTGATGGTAGCCTCAAATCCATTCACTTAACTCCTGAAGAAACTATCATTTACAATGGGCTCACTCAGGATGATGGCACCACCACCAGCTGGACTCTTTTAGAAGAGTTTTCCCTGATTCATGTGGGACTATCCTCTGTTTCTCAACAGGGTATTTCTCTTCCCTTCTCAATTTTTCTTTATTTCACGCATTATTAACATCACTTATTTTGTCTTTTGCTTTGTTTCAGCTGCTAAGGAGATTAACGAGGACAATGTCCCCTTGGTCGAAGAAACAGCTAGGATGAAGAAAGCTCGGTTAGCAGGCCTAGACACCCGAGGAAAGGCGACAGAGCCTATCTTCTTGAGAAAGCACAAGGAGCCTATGGGGGAGGCTTCAACTGAAGGAGCTGAGGGCCATAATGCTCCTATCACTGCTGCTGCCCCTGCTGCTGCTGCTACAGGCGCCTTTCAGCCTCTCTGGGGATTCCGCCGAGGGGATACCGTGGTTGGTTCCACGAAGCATGCTTGGGATTGGTCCTACCATAGCGTGACTCCAAAGGACTTTACTGATGTGGTGGCCACCCCTGACCTTGAGAGGATTAAGCTCATGGGAGCCCAATCTCTGGCTTCGGTATGCCTTCTCTTTTTTAAACTTATTTCTCGTTCTTGTAGCACTTTCTTGCCTTATACTTTGTTAATTGTTTTGTTTCAGTCTAACGCCTACTTTCAAGGCGCTGTGAGGCAAGCCGAATCATGGAAGCGGGCTTCTGATAAGGCCGATAATGCCCTCAGGAGGCAACAGAAGAAGTATGCTACCCTGGAGAAGAAGCTCAAGCGCAAGGAGGAAGAGCTCGGAGAGTCTAACGCCGAGCTGGTGGTACTTCGGGCGGAGAAGGATAAAGCTATAGACAACTATCTGGACTCGGAGGAGTTTGCCCAATCCATGAGGATTAGGGATGATTCAGTCTTTCCCGAGTTTTTTAGGACTGGTTGGGACACGGCCCTTGGGACCGTGAACGAGGCTTGTCCTGATATTAACCCGGCGGACTACATCTGCCCTGATGACGAGGCTTTGCTACAGAGGTTTCGTACCCGAGTAGTTGTCTCGGACCATGTTCCTCAGGATCCACTCCTTCCTCCTCCCGAGTCTTCTTCCAGACCTGCTGAGGACGACAGCTCTTCCTCCTCCTCCGAGACGACAGAGACATCCAGCGAGAGTGGAGAGGACGATGATATGGATGCCGAGGGTACTTCAGCTCCTTAGAGCTTTTTCAGCCCTGCGTGGCCTTTTTTTATTTTCGAGACTTTATTTATCAAACTTTTGTAACATCTATCAGATCTATTTCATTTATCACCTTTTATGCTTGCATCCATGCATTTGATTTTTATTTGTTAGGCCACAAACATACTTTGAAGAACTTATGAATTTCATAAAATTGTCTGGGATTCGTCCCTTACACAAGTCTTAATAAATTTCGTAATAAAACTAAAACATATAAATCCTAAGCAAGCAAAGCTTCAAGGTGCTTTTCAACCTACTCGCCATCCTGACGAGTGAGAATCGTATCCGGCTTCCCTACACATAGTAAACCTTCAGGTTTTGTGCATGCCAAGTTCTCGGGACTTCAAAACCATCCATAGTCTCTAGCTTGTAGGTTCCTCTACCTTGAACACTCTTGACTCTGTACGGCCCTTCCCAACTCGGGGCAAGCTTCCCTTTTTGTCCTACACCAGATGCTTCTATCTTCCTCAAGATTAGATCGCCTTGTTTAAAAAACCTTTCTTTAACCCTTAGGTTGTAGTAGAATGAAGCTTTTTTCTGATATTCTACTATCTTTGCATGTGCTTTATCTCGCACTTCATCAATTAAATCCAGGGCTAATCTCTGCCCTTCCTCATTTTCTTTTTCATCGAAAGCCTGAATCCTTGGAGAGGAATGTGATATCTCCACGGGAACTACTGCTTCCGCCCCATATGCCAACATGAAAGGAGTTGCATCTGTCGTGACTCTACAAGTAGTCCTGTAGGCCCATAATATTGGAAGTATCTCATCTACCCAATTATTTCTTGACTTCTCGATCCTCTTCTTTAGTCCATCCAGGATTATCCGATTTGCTACCTCTGCTTGTCCATTGGCTTGCGGGTGAGCCACAGAGGTGAATCGTAACTCGATTTCATTTTCTTCACAATACTTCTTGAATTCCTCATTGTTGAATTGTGTTCCATTGTCAGTGACAAGGATACGGGGAATTCCATATCGGCACATAATGTTTTCCCACAGGAATTGTGCAACCTGCTTAGTAGTGATTTTGGCCAAGGGTTTGGCTTCAATCCACTTGGTGAAATAATCAATGGCTACAATCAGAAATTTCCTTTGTGCCGTGGCCATAGGAAAAAGGCCCTAGAATATCCATCCCCCACATGGCAAAGGGAATAGGCGAGTTGATAGAGGTCAGCATCTCAGGGGGTTGTCTAACAATTGGTGCATGCTTCTGACAGCGGTCACACTTCTTTACATATTCTTTGGCATCAGCCATCATTTCTGGCCAATAGAAGCCTAAACGAGTTATCTTATGAGCCAAGGCCCTGCCCCCCAAGTGTTGCCCACAAATACCTCCATGCACTTCCTCAAGAGCTAAGCGTGCCTCATCGGGCCTTAGACACCTCAAGTAAGGAACCACGAAAGATCTTTTATATAGAATCCCATCTATCAAAGAGTACCTTAGTGCTCGAACAGTTAACTTCCGTGCCTCAATTGCATCACTTGGCAACCAACCGGTCTGAATGTGAGCCTTGATGGGATCAATCCATGACGTCCCCAAGCCTACGGGAGCCACAAGCTTAACATCTATGCTTCGTGTCTTCAAAACACGGAAGTACACACTTCCTGAACTTTCTTCAATCTCAGATGAAGCAAACTTTGATAGCGCATCTGCTTTAGCATTTTCTTCCCTTGGAATGTGTTCAACATGGCATTCATTAAATTGGGTCATCACAGCCCTTACTAGGCGAACATACTTAGCCATCGTATCATCCCTTGCTTCAAATTCTCCCTTTACCTGGGATATGATCAACTTCGAGTCTCCACGGACCTTTAAGTTTTTGACTCTAAGTGTCCCAGCTAGACCAAGACCAGCAATCAGGGCTTCATACTCTGCCTCATTGTTTGTGGTTGGGAAGTCTAGCTTCATGGCATACTCAATTAAGAATCCATCAGGGCTTTGCAAAACCAACCCTGCTCCACTGGAATTTGTTTTTGATGCTCCATCAAAATAGAGAACCCAATATTCTTTCTCCTTGTCCCCATTGTCGACTCCCTTGTCTTGAGGTATGGTATCTTCTTGCCCCCCGACTTCTTGGTTGGGTATGGTACATTCCACCACGAAGTCAGCTAGTGCCTGGGCTTTTATGGCCATACGTGGCTTATACTTGAGATCGAACTCTCCCAACTCTATTGCCCACTTAATCAGTCTCCCACTTGCCTTGGGACTGTGAATGATATTTCTCAGTGGCTGATTTGTTAGCACTTCAATTTGGTGAGCTTGAAAATAAGGACGCAGCTTTCTTGAAGCCATTACCAAGGCTAAAACGAATTTCTCAATGGCTGAATAATTCAACTCAGCACCATACAAAATTTTGCTGACATAGTATACGGGTTTCTGGACTTTCAGTTCCTCCTTAACCAACACCGCGCTCAAGGCGCTTTCTAAAACAGCCAAGTACAAGAATAAAACTTCACCCAGAACTGGCTTGGCCAACAACGGGGCCTGGCCCATATACTTCTTTAACTCTTCAAATGCCTTCTGATTTTCCTCACTCCATACAAAGTCTTTAATGTTCTTTAATGACTTGAAGAATGACAAGCACTTGTCTCCTGACTTGGAGATGAATCGTCCTAGCGCAGCAACCCTTCCTGTGAGTTTCTGAACATCCTTGACAGTTTTTGGGGGTTCCATGTCCAGGATTGCCTTTATTTTATCGGGGTTAGCCTCAATTCCCCTTTTTGAGACCATCAATCCCAAGAATTTTCCAGATCCTACTCCGAAAGCACACTTCGTAGGATTCAACATCATCTTGTGGTACCTCAGGACCTCAAAAGCTTCCCTCAAATGGGTTATATGATCAGTCTTTACTAGACTCTTGACTAGCATGTCATCAACATAGACTTCCATAGTCTTCCCAATAAGATCCTTAAAAATTTTATTCACCAACCTTTGATAGGTGGCTCCTGCATTCTTGAGACCAAACGCCATAACAAGATAACAATAAACACCAAAGTCAGTGATAAATGATACCTTTGGAATGTCATCCTTATGCATTTTGATCTGGTTGTATCCGCTAAACCCATCCATGAAACTCAGCATCTCATGTCCAGCGGTGGCATCAATCAAAATATCAATTCTAGGCAGCGGAAAACAGTCTTTGGGGCATGCATCATTCAGATCGGTGAAGTCTATACACATCCTCCACTTTCCATTAGCCTTCTTCACCATTACAGGGTTTGCTAACCACTCCGGAAATTGAATCTCCTCAATGAAACCAGCCTCTAAGAGCTTTTCCACTTCCTGCTTTATAGCCTCTTGTCTTTCCGGGGCAAAATTTCTTTTCTTTTGTTTTACTGTCTTCCGGCTTGGATCCACGTTTAACTTGTGAGTAATTAACTCCGGGTCTATGCCTGGCATATCAGCTGCTGACCATGCAAACACATCACTATTTTCTTGCAAAAATTTCACTAACTTCCCTCTAAGGGGCTCCTCTAATGTGGCTCCAATGAAAGTCATCCTCTCAGGATTCTTGGGATCTAAAGGAACCGAAACCAATTCTTCTGCTGGCCTTCCTCTATTCTCATCATTTTATCGAACATCCATATCTTCAATAGGAAGAACCTGCCCCCCGACTCCATCTGCCCTCAAAGAGGCCACATAACAGCTTCTAGCCATTTTTTGATCCCCTCTCTCTTCTCCAATCCCGTTTCGGGTGGGAAACTTCATGACTGAATGGTAGGAAGAGGGGACTGCCTTGAAGGCATGTATCCCTGTTCTCCCCATGATAGCATTATAAGTTGAACTAGCCTTTACCACTACGAAATCCAGCATCTGCATTGCTTGCCTTGGCTCCGTACCTATGGTGGTTGGCAACTTGATTATCCCTTCCACAGGACATTCTACTCCAGCAAATCCATATATCGGCATGTCGGTTGGTGTTAACTGGGAGTCGTTATACCCCATCCTTAGAAAGGTGTCGTGGAGCAAGATATCCACAGAAGCACCATTATCCACAAGGACCCTCTTAACCGGGCTATTTCCTATTATCGGCGTTATGACCAGCGGGTCGTCATGGGGAAACTTCACACCCTCTAGGTCGGAATCATCAAAAGCCAGTGTTACTTCTGTCCTGGCCCTCTTCGGGGCTTCTCCAACAATATGCATAACCTCTCTAGTATATGCCTTTCTGGAATTTTTGGACAATCCAGCAGCAGTTGGACCTCCAAAGATCGTGTTTATCACAGGCCCTCGAGGTCTCGACCCTCCATAAATGGTGTTTATAACTGGTCCTCTAGGTTGGGGATTCCGCCCCTGATCATCTTGGTCCCTCCTACGATCTTCAAAGTTCTTCCTTCCATTATTATTTCTGTCTCCTCCATCTCCAGTATACTTGTTCAATCTTCCTTTTCGAATCAAAAACTCAATTTCATCTTTCAACTGTCTACACTCATCGGTGTCATGGCCAACATCTTTGTGAAACCTGCAATACTTGCCCTTATCTAGCTTGGCGGGATCAGCCTTCAAGGGCTTAGGCCAGCGAATATCTCTGTCTTTCTCAATCTCCATCAAAATCTGACTTCTGGGAGCATTCAGCTTAGCGTATTCAGTGAACTTTTGCCCAGGTCCTCCCTTCTTGGGGGTTGAATCAGGGTTTTGTTCAGTTCTAGGATATTTATCCTTAGCGATATACTCCAAATCAGTTTTTCGTTTCTTGCCTCCAGTGGGCTCATTACTTACTACGGTCTTCCTCATACTTTCTTCAACCTTGATATACTTCCCTGCCCTCTCTTGGAGCTGCAACATGCTCTCAGGGGGTCGTTTGGCCAAAGACATCTTGAAAAACTCATCCCTAGTTCCTTGTTGCAGTGCTATCATGGCTACCTTATCATCAAGGTCTGGGACTTTTAAAGCCTCCTTTGTAAAACGATTCAGGTAATCTCTTAAGGATTCCTTAGCTCCCTGCACAAGACTCATAAGAGATGCTGAACTTTTCTCATGGACTCTTCCACTGATGAATTGCTTAATAAAAGCCTGACTTAATTCTCTGAATGATCCAATAGAATTTGGGGGTAGGCGACTGTACCATCTTTGAGCCATACCCGACAGGGTTTGAGGAAAGGCCCGACATTTTATAGCATCGTTCACGGGTTGTAGCAGCAGTGCATTAGAGAATGTCCTAACATGATTAGCGGGGTCTCCCGTGCCATCATAGGCTTTGATAGTGGGCATCTTGAATTTCCTTGAGATATGGGCATTCATTATCTCTTCTGTGAAGGGTGGAGTTGGATCATCAGGATCTCCAAGGGGAAGGAGATTGCTTGGATCAGTTCTTGGGACAGCAGCCCTTCTTCTTACCGGACCATCCAGGTCTATGATAGGAGGAGGATTTCTCCCCCTAGGAGGTATGTGGGTTCTGGTGGCTTGGTGAGCCTCCAAGTCACGCCTCAGCCTTTGGATTTCAGCCTCATGAGCCCTGATCTTTTCCTGCACTTCTTGGGGATTCGCCCCTGGGGTGCTTTGGGGGCGTTGCCTTCCATCGGCCATTGGCTCTTTTCCAGGACGCCTCCTTCTCGGGGCCACTTCATCATCCGAAGATTCGGAGTCTCTCTCAGTGTATGGACCAGAAAATTCCCGATCCTCAGGGATAGGATCCAAACCTCGTATATAGGGGGCGACCGCCCTCGTGCTTCACTTCGCCCAGCATATCCGCTTCCTCCAACCTCAGGGTGAAGGGGCATCCCATAAGGGGGGTTAGTAGTAACAACAGTTGAATATTCATACCCGACGGGTCGAGAATTCACAGGTATATGTACTTGTTGAACTTGAGGATTCGTACCTTGAATAGTCGGGGGAGTTGTCCCTTGTGGCTGAGGTTGAGTTGCCCCTGTCTGGGCTTCCTCCTGAGTAGATGCATAAGTTGAATGGGGAGGAACCTCCACGGTTGATGAAATCACCTGGGTTGTCCCTGATGGTGTTCCCTCCTCCAGAGTGCTGGTTGTTCTCCGTGTTCTCGCCATGGTTGTTGTTCCGAGATTTCCCACAGACGGCGCCAAATGTTATGGATTAAAAACTAATATATATAATTGCTGTATTTAATACTAAGGAACGTGAGCTTCGAGGCTCGATTTGACTGCTCTTGTGTTTCGTGACTCAATCTGCCTTAACAAGATGCCTACGTACCTTGCTGATTGCCAAGGATCAAGTCAAAAAACGTAGTTCTGATTTGTGGGGTGAGGCCCCTTATATAGATGTGGGAGTCCTTGAATTGGACTTGGTATAGGAGACTTGGTGGACAAGCCTCTGAATTAGGATAGACTTAGGAGTCCTAGGAAGTAGGAAGCTGATTCCTTATCCTTTTAGGTCCCCTTGAGGCTAATCTATAAGGATTTATATCCTTATCGGGACTCTTTTCAACATCTGATTTCTCCCTTATTAATTAATTACGAAATTAATTAATAATCAGGGCTTTTGGGCCTTTTTTATTCCATTAGGCCTGATCTGGTCCATCAGGCTTAACCTTTCTGGTCTGAATATTATACATCTTATTATTGGGCCTATCAGCCCATTAATTATAAAATCAGGACTTATTTATCCCTATCAGATATACATATATTTTGGTAAAGAGAAAAATATTCTTCTTTAAATATTTTCGTCTCAAATCTATTTCTTTACGAACTCCTTCCATAAATGACTAAAAAAAGTACCGAGTTATTTTTGTATCGGCCTATCCCCTTGCCATTTTGCTCATGTTGGGATAAACATGATTATTTGATTGTGTTGTAAGACATATATAAATTATACGTCAATTTTAATGGTAAAAAAGTAATCAACCAAATTATCAAAGTAATGAAAATGGAGGGTAATCAATTGACTTTTGAATTACAGATGTGTTGAAAATTTGTGAGGGGTTTGGTTCGGTCGGTTTATATTCGGTTTAAAAAATATTAAAACCAAACCGCAACCATATTATCGGATCGGTTTTTATTCGGTTTGGTTATTAATTGGTTCGGTTTTTAATGGTGCGGTTTGGTTCGGTTTTGTTCGGTCTTGGTTTCGGTTTCAGTTTTTGGTCCGGGTTTGCTCATCCCTAGAATAGTCACAAACATGTAAAATAAAATCTCGATGAATGAATACATTCGGGAATGTAATTTTTTTTATTTACCGAGATTATTAATTTATTTGATGAGTTTATTTACTTATCGAATGTTCGTCTATCGATACTATATATTTTATGTTTATGAATATTCTACATTATTCTTTTATAAAATTAGTATAAATAGGCTAACATGGTTCGATGGTTACATAGAATTTTTTTTTAAAATTACTATGATTAGAATATCATGTTTCGGATCGTTGATTAGAATAAGTTGACTATGTTACACAAGAAATTTGGGTTTAAAACGAAATTTTTTATTAAAGTTGTCTATGAACTCTAAATTTAACTATAAATAAAAAGTTGTACCATTAAAATATATATACTCTTGTTGTTTTGCCCCTAGTATAAAGCTAGTATATAGAAATGAGTTAATTAATCAAGACTCAAATCATTATATTTTATAGATATATTAAAATAAATATCAAATTAAATATATAGTAAAATATAGTGTAAATAAATAACCTCTACTTCAACACTTAATGTTATCAAGAGTTACACAAATGTGTCTCTAGCTTAAGTGGTTGATATGCTAAATTTACAATTTACAAAAACTTGATGTTGCAGTATTATATATATAATATAATAGATAGATTACCAAACTTGTAATGTGTACATAGCATGTTGTCTGCATATACAATTACGATCGAACCCATATTTATCTTTGATAATCAAGATTCATAAATTGGAACCGAATACCACGTTCATTTAAATGCACAATTTATATTCATCAAAATTATTTAATTTATTTAGTTCCTTCTATTTTAGAATGTGATTAATAAATATGTACTTTTAGATATATTTAACATCAACTATAATGGTTTCCTATCAAATAAATAATCAATTATAATAATTTATAATGCACCTCGGCATATATTAACAAAGTAGTCTCTTTAAAATTTTAATTTGTTAAAAGAAGATCCTCATTATAATCTTATATTAATAATCTAATATTTCCCTCACTCGAAGACGGTCGAATAACGGATCACGGACGTCCATTTTTAGAAAAAGAATTTGTCTTTCGTATTTATAATAATAATTTGCTTTTTATATTCATATTAAATGCGAGAAATATCGGGGAAGTCACATAGTCGAAACCTCTGCTAACCTAACTTTGGTACCATGAAAACCAGTTTTCTTAAAATCCTAAAATGTTAAAGGAAAAGTCTTTGTAATGATCTTTTATATTTCTATCAGTGACGGGTGTTAGAACCATAAAATATTTTTTATTAAAAATAATAATTGTGTACAGTAATTTAACGGGTGTTAGAACCATAAAATATTTTTTATTAAAAATAATAATTATGTACAGTAATTAGTAGGGTTAAATCCAAGAGATGAAATTAGCAACGATTAACTTCTCCTAAATTAAAATGGGGGTCGAATTCTTATTAAACTAATGAGAATAAGAAAAACTAAGTAAAAATTATTTTGAGCAAGAATATAAAACAATTTAGCCGAATAATATTTCGGTAATGATTTAAGTGCTGGAAAATGTGGATAGTAGTCCCACATTATCAAGTTAATTTGAGTCATAGTTTGAGTGGACGACTATTGCGTTCGTGTGATGAGTGACACTTGGAATGTGTTTTACTCCGAGAGAGCTTTCCGAGATATTTTGAATCACTTAAAATGACTAAGAAATGGATGAGATATGATCATTCAAAGTTAGTGTCTTAGTAGTGAAAATTCGTGTAAAAGTGTGGAAGTCCTACACTGAATTTGCAAAGGAGAATGCATAACTTTATATAGTAAAACACTTAAGTAGTGTTCAAATATGTTACTTATATATTACTCCAACACCTACGTGCGCGCGCAGCGGTGTAAATCTTGGGCTTTCGAGGGGCAATCTGAGGCTTGCAAACCTTCGAGATTCCCCGCGTATGCGACGTGCGGACACAAATGTAGCGGAAAATTGGCCCGAATAATTACGGACTAGTTTTGCTAAATTTAATTTCCATTGGGTTTGGGCTTTTAAATTCATTATTCGTTTTTTTATTACGAATTATTATAGTTGATTTGGCGTAATAATAATCTGATTCAATTACAGATTTGATTATTAATTAACGCGTTTTATTTAATTATGCGTGAAGTAGCGCACACGTTTCCCTCGAGCCTATATATTATCGTATCAGGTTTAGGGTTAGATTATTATTCATTTAATATACACAGCCGCCTCCTAAAATTACAAACCTTATCCTCTCTCTGTTCCGGTGATAGTTTCTTACTCCGTTCAAGTTCGTTGAAGGTGTTGTTCGTGTAATTTCACCATTTTCTCGTTTTATATTGGGAGGCTAACGACCCGCATACGGTGAGGGCCGTTATGGCTTTAAGGAGACAGTTATACGAATGAACTCGAGAACTCCTTCTTAATATCTTTTTGTTATTTTTTCTGTTATTCGCATAATTTTGTATGTATGTATTTGCATATTATGGTTTCACAATCTTAAAGCTATTATTTGTTTTATGTGACTAATATATCTGTCTTTACCTGTTTGTTGAGTAACAGATTCATGGAGAATAACACTATGAACAATGCAATGAACAAAACGGCTGATCCCAACTTACAAATCGCTGGATCTGATGGGGTTCACCAGCAGGCGTATAACCCTAACGCACAGATCGTAGTACCTGATGGATGTCAGACACCTGTTGGACATGTGCCTTCAAGACATGTGCCTGTGGGACACACTGTCATTAGACAGTTTAGTGTGTCTCTTGGACAGACATCGGCAGGATTTGTTCCTCCGATTATACCTGTGGTGCCTACTGGTGTACATACACTTGTAGTACGAACGCACGTACCATCTGTCATACTTGCGGTGCCTGTTGCGCCTTTTATGCCAACTGTGCCTGCTGCATACGCTGCGAAACCTGAGAAATTCAACGGAACGAACTTCAAACGTTGGCAGCAAAAGATGCAATTCTATCTGACCACGTTGCATCTGGATCGCTTCTTGAAGGAAGAGGTACCATTGCTCACTGGTGAGAGCAACACGCAGACTTTGTATATTGTGGATTCTTGGAAGCACTCCGACTACATACATCGGAATTATGTGCTGAATTGTTTGGTTGTCTCGTTGTATAACGTGTATAGCTCGGAGCCAACAACTAAGGCCTTATGGGATGACCATAAGTATAAAACTGAGGACACTGGGTCAAAGAAGTGGATTGTTGGCCATTTTCTTGACTATAAGATGACGGATTCTAAGACTGTGGTCAGTCAGATGCAAGAACTACAGGTGATCATTTATGAAATTCATGCTGAAGGAATGATCATTAGTGAATCTTTTCAAGTTACTACTATGATTGAAAAGTTGCCACCTGTATGGAAAATGTTCAAGTACTACCTTAAGCACAAGCGAAATGAGATGACCATGGAGGATCTGATTCTCAGACTTCGTATTGAAGAAGACAACAGAGGATCTGAGAAAAAGATGAATGTTGCTACTGAGAAGGCAAACATAGGGGAGCATGTTGAAAGCTCTGTTAGATATATTTGTGATGTCATGTCTAATATGATTTTTGTTTAGTTTTTAGATCTTAACTAACAGGACAAATAAGGACTTAACTGGAAATCAGTACTTATACTGAAGTCAGGACTTAAGTTATCAGAACTTAAGTTATCAGAAGATATTTATCAGGAGATAATATCAGGACTTAAGAAGACGTTTAGATAAGGAAGGCGGCTGATTGAAAGGAAAGAAGATCGAGACTAAAACAGAAAGAAATATGCATGGAGAAGAATTCTATGAAGAATAGAATACTTGGAAGAAAAGATAACTCATTGATATATATTAGGAAGCAGAATCATATTCGATATCAATTAGAACTTATCTTGTAACTGTGTAGTATATAAACACAGACATAGGGTTTATACTATATGTGTTATCGAAATCGAGATTATTATTCATTGTAACCCTAACAGCTCTCGTGATAATTTATTCATCACTGAGAGAGAACAGTTCTTTGTAACAGAGTTTATTGTGTTGAATAAAATCTGTGTTTTGTTACTTGAGTTCTTATATTCGATTTGATTGTAGTAAAACTGTATTCAACCCCCTTCTACAGTGTGTGTGACCTAAAAAGTGATATCAGAGCAATCTGTTAACATACATACAGTAAAGATTCAAAAACAATCATATCTGAAGAAGCACAAACTCCAACCAAGCCCACCAAAACTGAAGAAACTCCAAAGACTCAAATCAATAATTGATATGAGACTATTAGGGTTCCCATACTGAAACCTTCTGAGTATCCCATATGGAAGGTGAGGATGTCTATGTTTCTGAAAGCTACAGATCCAGAATACCTTTACAGAATTAATGAAGGACCACATAAGCCAACCAAGCTCTCTATTATAGTTGCAGATCAGCCAGCACAGACTGTACCAAAGGAGAAAAGTGAATATACAGCTGAAGATATCTCATCTATTACAAAGGATGCAAAGGTAAGACATTTGATGCACAGTGTCATTGATAATGTCATGTCAAACAGGGTAATTAACTGCAAGACTGCAAAGGAGATATGGGATGCCTTGGAGACAAGATGCCAGGGAACTGATTCAATTAAGAAGAACATGAGGACTATACTCACTCAAGAGTATGAGCACTTTGACTCAAAACCTGATGAGTCATTAACTGGTTTATATGATAGATTTGTCAAACTCTTGAATGATCTGTCACTGGTGGATAAGGAATATGATCTTGAAGATACTAATCTCAAATTCCTTTTAGCTCTTCCTGAAAGTTGGGATTTGAAGGCCACAACTATAAGAGATAACTATGCTCTTGATGAAACTACTCTTGATGAAATTTATGGTATGCTCAAGACTCATGAATTTGAGATGGATCAAAGAAGCAAGAGGCAAGGGAGGAAATCAAGGACAGTTGCTCTTAAGGCTGATGAGGAATCCCCTAAAGTGGTTGTCTCAAAGAAAGGCAAAGGAAAGGCTCTCATCACAAAGTCTGATACTGAGTCATCAAGTTCTAATAGTGATGAGGATTCAGAAACTGAAAGTCTATCTGAGATGGACCCTGATGAAGAGATGATGAAGCTGTGTGCTCTTATTATGAAAGGAATCACAATGATTGCATACAGGAAATTCAGAAGGGGAAAGAAGTTTTCTAGGAAAAGTGGAAGTTCTGATAAGAAGGGTTTCGGAAAATCTGAAGGCAAGGGAGGAAAGTCTAACAGAGGAAATTACTCAAATGTCAAATACTACAACTGTGGTGAGAAATGCCATATATCTCCTGATTGCAAGAAAGTGAAGAGTGACAAAGGTAAGGCTCTTGTCACAAAGAAGAAAAGCTGGACAGACACATCAGATTCTGAAAGTGAGGTGAACTATGCCTTGATGACAAATGTTATAACAACCCCAGATCCGGGGTCGGGGATCCGGGTCGTCACGAGTTCCATTTCCCTTAATAATACTTAATCTTAACAATCAACCAACTGCTGCGTACTGTGACCCCACAATATATACACACACACCACAAGTTATAGTCCCAGAGATGACTACCAAAAATAGCACAAGTCATTTTATTCCAAAATTATAAGCCATTACACCTCAAAAGGGTTTCTGAATAAATTTACATTTCTTTGCCATTATTATAATTCATAAATATACATAAATCTGGTACATCAAAAGTTGAAAGCCTAGCCTATTGGTAGTTCCTACCTCAGCTACAGCGACATCAACGCTTATAGGAAACTGCGGAACGTTTCCTATCCGCTCACGAATTGGGAGCTTGGTCCTGTTCATCTTGTCTATCTGATGTTGTGTAATGAAAGAAAAAAGCAAGGGTGAGCAACAAGCCCACCGAAATAATATGTATAATAATTAACAATATATGAGCATTCTCATAGTACTCATGAAAGTCTTGGTCAAGAAGAAATGAACCAAGTTTGATATCTTAACGCGATCAAGTCGCAAAATATTCAGTATATATATATATATACTTTTCACAATATTTGAAATCATCTGACATGTATAACATCCACAGAGTTCCAGTTTATAACTTTATAAAAATATCGTTGCAAGGTGATCTCATATATCTAACCTTGTCTCAATGTTTTTCTGAAACCTTTGTCATTCATAAGACAATCATTAACTAGATATAAGTTTAAAAGATGAAGTTACAAGATACTCCAATATACTTATATCTTTTCCGAATACTACTTGAACTACCACCATTCAATGCATAAATAGTTCATCCCATAGATTAAGCTACAAGACAAAACTTGTATAGAATCAATCTTTAAAATATCATCAAAATAAAATGAAGTTATGAGATACTTCATTTGATGCGAACATCATTTTGAAAACTTGACCCTGCCAACACTCAACAATCGCCCAACCGTA